>NW_027069637.1:214041-229774 GCF_002906115.3 Quercus suber
AAATTATTTAATTGATATATATTTTTTAATTTCATTTTTAAACAGTTAAATATAAAAGGCAGTATACTGTATCCCAAGTCACAGCGTCCCACTCTTCAGTCTCACACGTTTGGATTGGGTTGTTTTGAGTTATATAACTCAAAACTGATAACTCGAAACTCAAATTTCGTGGGCCCACTGAGTTGCATTTTGTTTGGCATTATTTTCAATCATGGTTTCCATAACTTGTTTCACAAAAATTTGAGATATAGGAAGGAAAACTGAGAACAAGTTTTCTGGTGTTTTCAGTTTTCAAAAACAGAGTTTGATGGTATTTTGGTTAATACTTTCAACTATGTGGGACCCGGTGCAGTGAATAGTCACATCAAATTTCAGACTGTTGGAACTCTCTCTTTTATTTTGGCTTCTCTTACATCACCTTTTCCCTCATTTTTTGCTCTCTTCCTTCCTTCAGATGACATTACTCATAGCCCAACCTCCCCATTCACTCATCTCACCCACCTCCCTGAACCAATATAAAATCACTTCCTTGACTTTTTCTGAGACCCGGCCTTTATTTCAAACTCCAGTGGTGTTGTTCATGTCATAATCTCACGCGTGGGGCACGGTTGAGAGAAGAACCCATCCAAGCAAAGACCTAGCACCACCGACACCCTCATCTCTCACCTTCACCGACATCAGTCAGTTCATCAGCTCCGACCTCTGCCCAGGTGACCATGTTTTCTCTCTCTCCCTCCGTAAACCCACCTTGCTCTGTTTTGCGTTCCTCTAAATTTCAGTGTTTGTATTTCAAAGTTTTTGTTCAGGTGCTCTGTTTTGATTTTGTTTGTGTTTCAATGTTTTTTTTTTTTTTTTCAATTTCTCTAAACATTGATGGGTTTTGTAAAATAATGAAATTTGTGTCTGATGGGTTTTGTAAAATAATCGACTTTGTCTGTGATGAAATGTGGATCGAGAAACTTTGATTTGGATATATGTTATGGGTTATTGTATGGGTCAGCACTGGTTTATGCTAAAAATCCCATCTTTTTGTGACTTTGATTGCCATTGTGTGTGCTGAGTCTTTAATAAATATTTCGTTGTTTCTGTCTCCCTTCTTTTCTTTATATTGATGGTTTATCAGAAATTTCATATTTTGAAGCACTCCTTTATAATCACTTGAAGGGACTCTGAGTGATTTATTATAAATTCAATATCTATGGTCATTTCTTCTTGACAAGAGTGGCTGCTTTCTTTCTAATAACAAAGTGTACAACTGGGTTTATTCTTTCTCTTGGATCAGATTGAGTCATCACTTTTATTTTGTAACTTTGTTTTGTAATTCTATAAAACTTGAGGTTGCATCCTCTGGATTTGTTATGGATCTCACTTTGTGTACATAATTCTGGAAATATGTGATGGCTTTTTGTGTATTGTGGAGTATTTTTGTTGGGTTGTTGGTGCCATTAATCCACCTGGCAGTACATTGAAATCTATGGGTTGTAATATTATAGTTATGAACTTGAACAAGTCTGTGTTAGGCTAGGTGACACCTATTCACTAACTACAATGTACATCATGCATTTTTGGATGATATGATGCATTTTTGGATGATATGACGCATTATGTTGATGTTATATAGGGGGTCAGTATGTATCTTCATTGTCAAAGCCTTGTTGACAATGTATTTTGTAACTTATATATTATTCCTATAATTTGACAATGGAATATGTTGTATCATCTTTATGTTAATATTCAAATGTTTTTTTTTTTTTTTTTTTTGGTATATATATATATATATATATTGTTTCTTGGATATGTAAACAAATTAGATTGTTTACAATGCACAGGTTATGTCAAAGCATTGTTGATAATGCACAGGTTATGTCAGAATGTTGATATTTATGTATTTGATTAGTTTATTTATGTGAAAGCATTGTTGATAATGCATAGGTTATTTATGTATTTGATATATATATATCCAATGCGTATGTGAAGATATCACTATTGAAGCAATTAAGGCATCTTTATTTATGTATTTGATGAGTTTATAAAATAGTTTTGGTGACATTTGTGAAAATGTTGATATTTCAGTAATGCTGTTTGCAGGCGATGGGTCTTCAGGATATGGAGGCAGAAGTATAGAGAAGGAAAAGAAAAAACCACAAACCTTTCTCTTACATCTAGTGTGTGAGTGTGTGTGTGGAGATAGGAAGACAAAACAGTGTTTTGGGTGAAAGGAGAGANAAAAAAAAAAAAAAAAAAAAACCCATACCCGATCTTATTCTTTATCGAGCCAAGTAAAATCCGGCCCATTAGGGTTGGGTCGGACCGGACCGAGTATCCGCGGGTCGGATTTAAATTGCCATCCCTAGATTTTCCTTTGTTTTCTTATCAACCAAACAAAGGATTATTTGTGTTTTTCTCAGATATGTGATTTTTGTTGGTGGTTGAAAGTGCTGCATTAGATCTTTCTAACTGGGTAACTGTTTCTGTTACTTTGACCAAAAGTAGAAATTAATTGGATATTCTGGAATGGATCTGGGTATTTTAAGTTTTTGTTGTTGGCCTTGAAAAAATTTAACAAATAAAGCATAAACATTGGGGATTTGCCACTTTTCTGTTGTTTGAATTTTGATGTAGAATCATAGATTGCCTTTTTGTAGTTTAGTCTTTAGTCGAACATTTATTTCAACGACTAGTATAGTAGTATATTCTTTTATTCGGAAGCTTTTTTGGTAAGTTGAATGCTTCTAGTTTGTACCACATAGCACTGGAGCATTTTCTTTTGGGAAAATGGGGGTAATTGCTGCACTTTTTAGTAACTGGATTTGGGTTTAATGATTTTTATTCATTTCAATCTATCGTTTGTGATGATGGCTGATGGATCCCTTTGCTCATTTAGAATCTGCTAGTGTGTCATGCTAGTAGATGAACATGGGGCATGTGAAAGAGAATTACTATCAGAATGCTTGGAAGTTTTGAGGGGTGTGAACGAACTATTATAGATCTAAAACTGTTGTTTTTTAAATCTTTGTATTAGTTGACACTAGGATTAGGCTCAAATTTTTTTTTTCACCCTCTTAGATTTGATTTAATCATTGTACTAGGCTTTGATTTGATGTACCCATAGTATACCCACTGTGTACTTGGGCTACACTGTTTTTTTTAATAGGTAAATAAACTCATTAAATGAAGAAAAATGAAATCCCAATACACAGGGTGTGTACTGAAAAGGCATAGAAGAGTACAAAAGAAAATTAAAAATAAAAACATGAGCTAGAGAAAGCTTGCCAATGTACGCGTTTTTCATATGAATAAATATTGTTATTTACCCAAAAATGTGTTTTAAACCTGAAGGGCCCTTTTTCTTTAATTAATAATGAATGACGATTACAAAGCAAGTGGAAACTAGAGCAGTAGTATTAATTGGATTGAATATCATTTAAAAGTATTATAATTAACCTAGCTATGAACTATAAATGACAATTGATTTGCTTCAAGTCATACATATGGTATGGTGACTGCTAAAGTTTCGAGTTCACAACTTCCTTTTGTGTAGTAGTATATAGATAATTGTATAGTTCCCTCAAGCGTTGGCTCATGTTGTAAATGATGGGCTTGGTTTGGAGTAGGCGTTACTCATATCTCACCAACCAAAGAATAACAGTAGGTGAATAAGGAAGAGAAGGATTTTATACAATCATTGGTGGATGTTGACTGGTTTGAGCATGATCATGCACACAACAAGATCTTTGCAAAAGAATAGAAAGTTTTGAGCAACTGTTTGTATGGAATGAACCTGTTGCATTTGAAGTTAAATATAGCTCCATCTGCTATCATGTGCCAATTTGTGTGCGTATAGATTTTGGAATAAGATTTGATTCTGTCATTCTGTTGTTGGTTTGTATTATTTGTCTCTTTATGTGGCTTTTGTTTTTCGTTTACCTCATATTTTACGGGGTTCATGTATTATTAGATCATTTAATGCTTGTTTTCTCTTAAAGTTTGGCTGTGTTTTCGATCTTCAATATGAGCATTACTCTGCTATTGTTTGTGGTTCATGTTTTTGGGGATATTTGATTTTCCTTTCCTTTCATTTATTCCTTGTTTTATTGCTGTACTCATAAATTCTGATTTGATAAGGGTATAACTGTAGGACTTTCCTCTCTCCCTCTCTCTCAGTTTTTTTTTTTTTTTAATAGGAATTTCCTCTTTTTATTTTGTGCTTTCCTTTATCTTTTTTCTTTTTTTAAAGGTGGGGGGTGGGGCGAGCTCGAAGGAATATGGAACAATCAAAGATATGGTCTTCTGATTCCAGTGGCGGCTCCAAGAATATTTTTCGGGATGGTTATTAAGAAACTTAAATTACACAAAATTTAATTAAAAAGAGAACTTCATATATTGATCCAAAAAACGCACACACACACAAATACATAAAGTCTTTCTACAAATTTTTTTAATTTTGAAATTTTTTCATGATAGTCTCATTACCAATGTTGCAAATTATATCTCTATCAAAATTTTTGTTAGATAAAAATTTTCTTGGGATTTTTCTTTTTGTTTGTAAGGATCTAATATATTGTTAAAGAGACTAAAGTTTAAGGACAAAGTTTGGTTACAAATTTAATTGTACCCGAAGGCTACAACTCTCATTAAATAAATTAACATAACCACATATTTTGAAAATCTAGTTGTTGAATTGCATGTTTTTTATATTCTTAAAACACATGTCAAATTTCATGTTAATCATATGTTATTTACTTTTGATCCATAAATTTATTTTTTATATATAATTTTAAACTATAAAAACTCGAAATTTAAAGATTGGATTAATGACATAACTATTAATCTTTGATCTTCCTGAAATTTTGCAATTATGAAGGATATTAGAAGAAAATGTAATCTATTTGTAGATTTGTCTAAGTTTAGGTATAATAAAAAAAAATTATTGAGTAGACTTATAGTTTTAGTTTACAACCAAGTTTGGCACCAAATTTTGTCCAAAATTTAATTATGAAACCTAAAAAAATTTAGAGTGGTCACAAATATGTTTTAAGAATTAAAAATCATAAATTTTTTTAAATTTATATATAATAATTTTTTATTCCAACTCAAGGTTGTCCTGTGACCTTCCTGAACTGAACGTGAAGCTGCCAGTGTCTAATCCTATATCTAATCCAGAAAAATTACTTATCAGAAAAACAAAAAAAATCCTAGACAAATTAATTAGCCTCATTTCCTGTTTATATGCTTTAGTTTCTTTATACCTACCATGTTTCAAAAGCTTGTGTTATATCTAATTTTTATTGCAAATTTAGACAGTATGTTCAGATAAATAGTTAAAGGTTGTTTCTTAAAAAAAAAATAGTTAAAGGTTTGAGGAGCTCCAGGTCTGCAGAAAGCCAGTGCCGATTGCAGACGCTTTATTTGAGGAATTTGGGTTTGATTTTCATACATTTACTCCCACTAATAACACCGAGAGAGAGAGAGGGGGGGAGAACAAGGATTGCTTTACGAAGTGTCCCATTTTGTTCAAGGTTAGCATTCAGACCCATAAATTTAATATTCCGATTTTGATCTTGATATTTATCGGCTATATTCTCATCTTTGGTATTTTCGATTGAAGGTTATTTAAAAAACAATTGAAATATCTTATGATTGAACTTTCAGTCGCGTGTTAGCTCTTGAATCAGATTACTTATTTCACATTTGCCACTTAAAATTAGGGTTCCATGTTAACTTAAACTAACATTTTGCAAAAATTGAAAAAAAAAGAAAAAGAAAAAAACAATGCTAATTATTTTCAATTTATTTACATTAAAGGCCTGTTTGAAATTCGCTTATTTTGCTGAAAATGAAAACTTTTTGCTAAAAGTAATGTAAGCTAGCTTTTTAAGCTTGAGCCAAAATGCACACTAACAGATCACTTTGCTTTGCAGAAAATTAAAAATAAGAATAACCGTTTGGTTGAGATAGAATTTTGCTTGTGAAAATGGCAAGGCAAAGAGCCAAGAAAACTGTTAAGAAAGTGGAGTCATCACCTGTGAATGATGGAAACGACATCATTGAAAATGAGGCCCAATTTGACAAAGAAGGTATGATTTTCCCTTGCCCCTTTGGTTATGTGCTTGCTAGCACAAATTAGGCCTGGAGATGATAACTCTTAAATTGCACCATATCAAGGCATTGTTCAAAATTATGTGTTAACTCTATCAAAAGAATGTAATAAGTTTCAACTCAAATTTTTGTGCCGGATCATGTGTGTGGATCAGACCTACGTGTATTATGTGTAATATGCAGTATGGTTTTCGTGTTTGGGTGATACATTTTAAACTATGTTGATGCTATTGCTATTTCTTAAAATGATATCTCCGTTAGCCAAGCATGCTGAATTCATTTGCTTTATTTGAAAATGGAGAAGCTTCCTTTACTTCTGTTCTTTTTGGAACACCATGCTTTTGATTTTTTTTAATTTTCTCCAGGAAACAATATTCTTATGTCTTGTCTGTCTTACTTTACTAGCTAACCAGCTGTGTTTGCGCGCGCGTGTGTATTTGAATCATGAAATGAATGTAAGGACACAATTTTTATTTAACTTTTGATTTATGGTGTGTAATTCATTGGAGTGATTGTAGAATTGTTTCTCAATTTGTTACCTTTCTTTTATTTTTTGTCATTTTTCCCCCTTTTAAACAGTTGAGCGACAGAGTGGTGCTATTAGGGCTATTCGTGATGTGGAGATTGAGCTGGGGATTGCTTTACGAAGTGTCCCATTTTGTTCAAGCTTAGCATTCAGACCCATAAATTTAATATTCCGATTTTGATCTTGATATTTATCGGCTATATTCTCATCTTTGGTATTTTCGATTGAAGGTTATTTAAAAAATAATTGAAATATCTTATGATTGAACTTTCAGTCGTGTGTTAGCTCTTGAATCAGATTACTTATTTCACATTTGCCACTTAAAATTAGGGTTCCATGTTAACTTAAACTAACATTTTGCAAAAATTGAAAAAAAAAGAAAAAGAAAAAAACAATGCTAATTATTTTCAATTTATTTACATTAAAGGCCTGTTTGAAATTCGCTTATTTTGCTGAAAATGAAAACTTTTTGCTAAAAGTAATGTAAGCTAGCTTTTTAAGCTTGAGCCAAAATGCACACTAACAGATCACTTTGCTTTGCAGAAAATTAAAAATAAGAATAACCGTTTGGTTGAGATAGAATTTTGCTTGTGAAAATGGCAAGGCGAAGAGCCAAGAAAACTTTTAAGAAAGTGGAGTCATCACCTGTGAATGATGGAAACGACATCATTGAAAATGAGGCCCAATTTGACAAAGAAGGTATGATTTTCCCTTGCCCCTTTGGTTATGTGCTTGCTAGCACAAATTAGGCCTGGAGATGCTAACTCTTAAATTGCACCATATCAAGGCATTGTTCAAAATTATGTGTTAACTCTATCAAAAGAATGTAATAAGTTTCAACTCAAATTTTTGTGCCGGATCATGTGTGTGGATCAGACCTACGTGTATTATGTGTAATATGCAGTATGGTTTTCGTGTTTGGGTGATACATTTTAAACTATGTTGATGCTATTGCTATTTCTTAAAATGATATCTCCGTTAGCCAAGCATGCTGAATTCATTTGCTTTATTTGAAAATGGAGAAGCTTCCTTTACTTCTGTTCTTTTTGGAACACCATGCTTTTGATTTTTTTTAATTTTCTCCAGGAAACAATATTCTTATGTCTTGTCTGTCTTACTTTACTAGCTAACCAGCTGTGTTTGCGCGCGCGTGTGTATTTGAATCATGAAATGAATGTAAGGACACAATTTTTATTTAACTTTTGATTTATGGTGTGTAATTCATTGGAGTGATTGTAGAATTGTTTCTCAATTTGTTACCTTTCTTTTATTTTTTGTCATTTTTCCCCCTTTTAAACAGTTGAGCGACAGAGTGGTGCTATTAGGGCTATTCGTGATGTGGAGATTGAGCATTTGCTGACTGAATTGCGTTTGCTTCGCTCATATTTCAGCAAGGAACAACTACAAACCCCCACAATGCAATTTTTTAAAGAAAATCTTCCAAACCTTTCAGTTGTAGGAACTGAAGGAAACAAACAATTTGAAGTTCAATGGAATGATAAGGAAAGTAAGGTATCCTGAACCATGCTGATGAAAGAGACATACATTCTTCTCTTCTGCACCGGTTGTCCATGGTTTATCCTGACTGCCCTGCTACTGTTGCATCTTTGGGTGGCTTTGAGTTTTCTAGCAAAGCAGGTATCAACAAATTTCTGATATTTTGATGAATAAAAATTGATATTTGAGTTTTTTATCATTGATTCTATCTCACAAGAGTGCTTGATTGGTGGCAGTGAAAACAAGCTATCTAGGTGCTGGTAATCTGCGAATAAATGACTTTGTATGTTCTCTAACTTTTTATGTTATTGCAAACAAGGGTTTCTGGATACAACTCTTCCTATCAAAAAAAAATAAAGGATGATCTCAACTTTCATTTGAGTTTGTTTAATTGCATTGAAATGTGCTTTTTCTTTGCACCTCATGTGATTAACTCATTAAAGCATGGTTTGAGCCAAAATTCAAAGACCCTTTGACACTCACACAATCTTCAGTCCCTTTCTCTTGTCATTCTGATTGAAATTTCCATTTTGTAGGTTTTGGAGGAGCCATCAGAGACTCAGATACTCGGGATGCAAGATGGTCTTCAAACTCCTGGGGTTTGTCTCTTCTTATTTATTTTTCATATTTAGTTTTGTATGAAGCTTCAATCTTATTAAAATGTAACTAATCCAATATCTTGGTAAGTTTTAGTTAGGAACCAAATTCTTGTTTTATTCGTTGAAACAAGTAGAAGGGCAAAAATGTTTACTGAATTGCACTATTCATCAATATGCTGCACCCTAGATTAGGCAGCTAGTGACTGCAATTGAGTGAACCATAAAAGCTTGCTAACTTTTAAGTTTGTTAGAAGAGTACGTATCAGCTAGGAGTTTCAAGGGTTTTGGAGAGGGAAGGAGAGGGAAAGGGGGGGGGGGGGTGGGGGGGGGGGTGGGGACTTCCCTGATATTGTGAGATTTCTCATGGGAGGTGTTGGATGGTTGTCAAATGGGCATGACTTGATGTGACATCTGAATCATTTTTGCAGGTGAGTAGCCAAAGGCTCTGTTGGGATGACACCCAAAACATTGAGGCTGCCTAAGCCTGGTGAGATGCTTTTATCTGTACATGGCTCACCCCTCGGAGTCTACAAAGAAGACAATATGGAAGCCATACATGGTATGAAGAGTATCTATATCTTCTCTTGTTCATGTTGTCAACACTGCATTGAGGGGGCATGCTTGCTATATTGGTTATTTATTTATTTATTTATTTTATTAGTAGCTTGCTATATTGTTAAGAAAGTGGAATACCAAATTCACCTTGCTGTTTTACATCCTCTACTGTCATGGAGATTTGTTCCCCTTTTAAATGTGAATTGAATGGGCTAATTTTATGCATTATAGGGGAACAATGTGTTCTTAAACTTTGATTATTATCTTAGTTTTGTTCTGATGTGTAAATTGAATCAATTGATGTGCAGAGTCTGAAGAGGATTGACTGGCTTCAATTTTACCATCAATGTGGTTCAAATAGATGCAAATACTTGCAGTTTCTAGTCCATTAGAATGTTTCTCTTTCATTGTACCAATGACTATTGTAAGTACTGAAATTGTTCTTATATTATAATGCACTGTTACCTTTGCAATGTTATTAAAGTTAAGAATACTTTAGCATTTCTTATTTGTATTGGTCTGTGTAATTCTTCTTCATTTGCTCTAATAATCACAATGGAACAATACTGCTCCACCAATCCACTGATCATATAACGGGTCCTGATGAGATTTGTCTATATTTTGATGTTGAATTAGATTCAAGGTAGCATTTAAGTGGGTTTTCATATTATGTTTGCATGGCTTTCGGTTTATGAGATTCAATATGCTCATGGTCCAATCTTCTGAGAATGCGGTGTCTAAAATTCTGAATTCATGTCTACTTTTAGTTTGATTAAGAATATTTAGATTTCTATAAATGTGATAATTACATGCTCAGCTTATTCCTAAGAATCTTGTGGTAGGCACCATGTTGTACTGAACCCAATTGAGAGGATAGCCATTATGAAAGTTATTTGGGATGTGACCTGACCATTATGCGGATATGAGCTTTGAGTAGTAGGAGTAAGGGTTGAATTAGAATAAGGAAGCGGAAAGACATAATTTCCCGTGTTGCTAGAGTGATACTGAGGTCTTGCGGCATAATCAAAATGTTGAGGGGGCGGGAAGGAGCTGGGTTAGTTGAATAGTTTGGCAAAGATTGAACGCCCGGAGGGAGCGGCTGAAGGCTGATCATGGGCATTATCCACATCTTTCACTTATTTGGCCACAATGTGTCTAACTGTCTATACAACCAAAGATTGAATAGTTTAAAATGGAAACAGAATTCCAAACCCAAATAAAGAAGACCACTATGCTGCACCTGCATCACAATATTACTTACATGAGAACAAATAATGCTATATATAAACATTTTATGAAGCAATTAAAAATAAAAAATTGAACCAATTGGAACATACAACCATTTTTGAAAATATTAAATGTTATGATTTCCAAAGCCAAATTATTTATTAAAAAAATTGAAGCAGTTGAGTGAATTTAAAAAAAAAAAAAATCTTCAAATTTTCAAAAATTCCAAACTTCACCTATTCAGAAATTTGGACCTCTAAAAACACCTGAAATTTTAATAATAATAAAAATACTAGAAAGAAATAAGAAAAAACCTATAATAAGTACTAAAATTGTATGATAGTGTTAATTCTGAAGCCACAGTTATATGAATGAATTTTACTTTTTTCCAGTAAAGAGAAGCAAGGAATAAAATCGAATCGGGTTTCGAGGGGAAAGGGCCATAGGAAGCTGGTGTTTGGAAGGAAGTTCGATTGAATTGGGTTTATTATCTATCCCCGACAGTGATAAGATTAATTTTGCCTATAAGCGGGGTGTTTGGCAAATGAAGAGATCTGGATTAATCAAACTACATTGTTTGGATTAGGATAAGTCAGAAAAATGACAATTTAGCCTTAGTTTTTGAAGTATGTAGTCAAACAGTTTATTTTCAAACTATGTGGCAAAATACTCTTACTTTGGAACTCACATTAGCCTATGCCTATTTTATTACTTAAATTTTTAAATTTTGTGCACCACTTAAAAGTATGCATAGCTAATGTTGAGTTCCAGTCAGAACTTAACGTCAATAATATCGAGTTTCAAAATAAAGGGATTTTGCTATATGTGGGGGGTAAAAACCCAGAGCTACTTAACGGGCCTGGAGTACCAGATTAAGAAGTATTATATTTCCGAGGAGCAATAGTTGGGTAGGGATGGCTCATCTGAAGGCAGGAAGCCCAGAAGTAGAGAGGGAGTACCGTCCGAAGAGGTCACTATTGGTCCAAAGATGTCTCACTCCTCGGCCACAAATAGCCTTGATCAAACAAACGTGTGGAAGGTCCGTATAATCTTCCTAGCGATCCCAATGATGATGATAAGTTCTGGGTAGGTCTGGAGATGATCAGAACGATGAGATATCTAAAGGAAAAGCTGCCACCACCGTATTTAATGCACTGCAACAGCTTTTCGGGCCGCATTTATGTGGAGAAGACCCCTGAACAGTGTAACCTCAGCTACCGTCACTCACAAATAACTAAAGTAAGCACATGACGTGACATGCACTCAAGTAGATACGCGGATGAAGAACAGGTGGACGATGGAGATGATGGGAAAGGATGCTATATAAAGAAGAAGGGTGTCTGATAAGAGTGACACGAGAGAGAAGGAAAGAAAAGCTTTACTGTAGCTCTGAATATTGTAATCACTGTTCACTTAATAAAACATCTCTTCAGACATTCATTCATGGAGTTGTTTAAGCATTATTTCATGTTATCATCACTGCAAGTAACCTAGCCAATCATTGTTTACTTCATAACCAGCCCAGCTCTTTTGCCCACTCTCTACAAATTCATTGTCCTGGGTTCGTTGGGCCTTTAACCCATATCTTTTGGGCTTGGGCTACAAAAACAGACCCTACAATTGGCGCCGTCTGTGGGAAGAGCTCGTGCAGGGGCAAAGACAACAGTAGGTGATGGCTGAACATGGTCAACAAGAAGCGAAGTCTAGGGCATCTCAGCACGCGGACCCTTTTCTTAACCTGGAGCGAAGACAAGACCGCGAGGGTAGCGTACACACCATGCCCCCTAGTCAGAGTTAATCACATGGCGGAAGTCGCATGACCCATGCAGAGAAGAACCGAGATTTGCAGCGGGAAATCGAAAAGCTAAAAAGGGAGTTACGCCATGCAAAGAGGAAACGGGCTTCATCGTATTCTGATGAGGACCCCAATGACGAGCCGAACGTCACTTACCAGCATAAATCCAGGACACCAGCCAGCGAGTCCTATACCTATGAAGAGGAATCTCATCGCAAGGAGCAACGCAGAAGTCCATCACGTGGAGACGTAGGACACGACGCCATGAGCAGGGCTCTAAACCAGATCTCTAGGTCACCTTTCACGCGCAGGATTGAAGAGGCGAGACTTCCTCGGCACTTTAACCAACCAACGTTCACCATCTACAACAGTAAAACAGACCCCATGGAACACGTGAGTCATTTTAACCAAAGGATGGCTGTCTACTCTAGGGACGAAGTGCTGATGTGTAAGGTTTTCCCTTCCAGTCTTGGGCCAGTTGCCATGAGGTGGTTCGATGGGCTGAACCCAAATTCCATTAACTCTTTCAAAGAGCTCACCCAAGCCTTTGGTTCACGTTTTGTCACCTGTTGAAGAGTGGCCTGACCTTTGTCTTCTCTGTTGTCTCTGAGCATGTAGGAAGGAGAAACACTGAAGGTGTATTCAGACAGATATTGGGAGATGTTTAATGACATGGAGGGCAATTTTGATGCAATGGCCCTAGAAACGTTTAAGCTCGGCCTCCCTACTGATCATAGTTTAAGGACATCCTTGTCTGGTAAGCCCGTTACTAGCATGCGTCAGCTAATGGACCGCATTGAGAAGTATAAGAGAGTTGAAGAAGACCAACAACAAGGAAAAGGCAAGGAGAAGGTTATCCCCCAAGAGAGGAGGGATTTTAGGTCGGATCGATACGCCAACAGCAAACCGATGAGAGATTTTCCGNTCGTCCTTGGACGTTCCTTCCTTCTCAGCATGGGTTTTGGGCTTAGTACAAGAATGGGCTGGGGTCGCCGAATTCTTATACCCCACATATATATATATATATATATATATATAATCAAAACATCTAAAACTCTCACAGTTTTTTATGTTAGCACAATATTTAAATAAAATTATTTTTGTTTAGTCCAAATTTAACAATGAGTGAAACTATATCTTTCTAACAAGTCTAACTTAAACTCAAACTCATCATTTTTTTTTTTTTAAATAAAATTATTTTTGTTTAATCCAAACTTAATAAGGAGTGAAACTCTATCTTTCTAACAAATTCAACTTAAACTCATATCCAAACATTGATAATTTATCTCCAAATTTGTGAGGTTAATTATGAAGGCTATAAAAGCAAAGCAAACCCCAATGTCTCTAATACCTTTTAAAAATTAGGAAGGATTAGGATCTTAATAGAGAAAACAAAGAGATTGTAGAGAAATATTGAATTAGTTGTTTTTTATTTTATTTGATTGATTGTATTGAAGTTTGTCTATTTATGTATTTGATTCAATTCGTGGACCTGAATTTCAGTTTGGATTGTATATTTGTAATATATACACCCGAACAAGCCCAACAAGCACAGCTTTAAGGACTTTTTTCTACACCCGAACTCTAGGAATGAAAGCAACAATCCTGAATCGAATTGACTGTATTCAGCAAAAAAAAAAAAAGGATCGAATTGACTGTATAGCTGATTTGATATCGGAAGTGTATATTGTTGCCTCCTTTGGTTCTATCAATATACTAAGCATGTGGGCACCAACTTTCTATACTTTTTGTACACTTACTTTTGAGAATTAATAATAACATTCTATCTTTAAAAAATACTAATAATAATAATAAAAAAATGTAATGGTTGAATGGATAAAAGGAATTTACTTTTTTACTTAAATAGATATGGATTTTTGCTGTGGATGCTTTAACATATATAGATACTGTACTTTGAAATTCAGTATTGACTTTAAAACGAGAATCATTAAAGATACAAATTTTATAAAGGTCCAGTTAATGTGTGTTTTTAGAGCACACATTAAGCTTTTTATTTTTAAAAATATTTTTTTAAAAATTAAAAAAATTGTCATTATTTTTTTAATTCTCAAAAAAATTTTCAAAAATAAAAATTAATGTGTATCTTAAAGACGCACATTAGTAAAATCTATTTTATAAATCATCAAAATCAGAGGATGAGTGGTGTGGCTGTTGATTATGAAAAGTACAAACACTGCTCGGCTGTCTTTGGCAAGTACTATATATTGTCCTAATGATGTGGCTATATATGATTTGAGTGGTACATAGATGGTTAAGGTTCTAAAGGTCTCTGAGAAATAAAAGTGGGAAATGCTGGAGTGGTGGTTTGGTGAATGTCATAGTTGGCGTTAAATTCAACAAAGGGATTTCCATTTTGGTGTTTTCTCCCCACTTTTCTTTGCCCTATTTTCCATCCCCCAATTATTACTATCACACCAACCAAACGCAGGCTATAAAGACCAAGAGAGAAAGAGACCCACGTTCTATATGAGAGACGCTCCAGACAGCTAGTATAGGCTGACTTGACTTAAAACTTCATCACTGCAGCCTTGCTTGATTTTGATGCTAAGTCTGAATTCTGGACTGAGAGTTCAGAGGTGTATTGTTTTACACTTTGGTCCTCTTGTTTGAAACTGGAATAGTAGACGGGTCACGTAAGCCCCAACAGCAATAACTTATTTTTATAGGTTTTACTATCTCTGACCATTTAAAAAAAAAAAAAATTATAGGTTTTACTATCTATGACCATTTTAGGTAAATTTTTATTAGAAACTGAAATATATGCTCTAAGAGTTGAAGGTGTGGCAAATGTGCCAAATGCTAAATATTTGGCAAATTTGTCACACCAAACACAAAAATGTTGTTTTATGAGATGTGCTAAATCTCAAAAATTATATAACATGTTTACAGTACCGTTGCAAATTTGCAACAGTACGGACAATTGTTGTAAAAATAAAAATTGTTTTATGTTTTCTTTTCTCTCTTCTCTCTCTTCATTTTTTATTTTCTCTTCTCTCTCACTCTCCGATTCCCTCTTTCTTCTCCCTGTACCGGTTTCCTTTCTCTTCGATCAGTCCGGGATGTTCATCGACAACAATGACGGCATAGCTTCGACGACGATCTCAGCCATGCTCTAGTGATGACGGCGTAGCTCCAACGATGATCTCACCCACGACGACGGCGTAGCTCGATCTCACCCACGCTCCAGCCACGACGGCGTAGCTCCAACAACGATCTCACCCACGATGATGGCGCAGCTCGATCTTGCCTACGCTCCAGCCACGCTCAATCTCACCCACGCTCAGCCACACTCAGCCATGCTTGATCTTGCCGATCTCACCCTGAGGCCGCCGTCGATCACACCCTCTTCCCTCTCCTCTCTGTCTGCCTTTCACTCTCTCTGGTTGTGGTTTTTTTTTTTTTTTTTTTTTTTTT
>NW_027069637.1:230592-355071 GCF_002906115.3 Quercus suber
AAAAAAAAAAAAAAATGGTCCTAGAAAGCTGGTACACACTGTCTGGTCAATTGCCAATGCCAACCTCTATAGTTAAGTTCGGTGGACGGCATTGACAACTTAATAAGACGAAAAGGTCGGTATACCAGAATTTTCATACCATTGTGTTCTTTTCTTGAACAGCTTGACAAGTTGAAAATAACATATGAAAGTTTGAAACCAACCTATGTATGATACTGTTTTACGTTATGGTATCAAAATTTACATTAGAGATGGAATGACGTTGTGAAAGTTGATATAGATGGTTTTATTTTAATATTTCATTAAAATCTAATGATAAAATGTTATATTAATGAAATAGATCCATCCATTTCTCCACTCTTTTTATTCAAAGCTTGCCAGTTGTTAGATTTGTATTTTAAGGGCAATTTTTTTCTTGAGCCATCTCTTTATGGTAAGCTTCAAACATTGGTTAATAATAAGTTGAGCTTAGTACACAATATTTCTTCTCTTATATTGGCAGGTAGGATAATGCTGTAACACATGCCTTAACTAGGAGAGTAAGACATATTTTTTTGTTATTAGTTTGAATAGATGTTGTTTCTCCCGATATTTACTGTTTTATTGTTTTGGATTTACTAGCAGTTGAATAAAACATTAGTGCATTGATTCTAAAAAAAAAAATTAAAAAAAAAAAAAGAAAAAAGATTAGTATATAGTGTTTGAAAACAGGTAGTTATTTTAGAATGTGATGATGAATGATGATACTGTGGTTTCTTAACTTTATGACTTCTTGTACAGATGACTTTTCTGTTGTTTGGCTATATCTTGATGATGACTTTGGTAATCTGTTGGGTTGTCTTATAGATTGGAGTGTGATTGTGAATCTTTTTAATTAGTAGGAAAGTCTTAGAGTTGGAGTGTGATGAATCTTATTTTATTAATAAGAAAGTCAATGTGACCACTCTTTGTTAGTTTATGATTGGGGAGGGTGATCATACTATAATATAGTGCACTCTTATTCATACAATAACTTCCAATTAGTGAATGATGTTGCTTCACATTAGCGGAATATATTTTCCTATAAAAAAATTAAGAGAAATTGATATTTGGATAAAAATACGACTCTTCAAATAAGTATATCGATTCATAACATATATGTCTGTTTCTAAAACGTATGTGCCTGCCTATAAATATCCCTAAATTCATTTGGACATATTACACAATTTTCTCTCTACAAACTCAAGTCCCTACTTCTATGATTTCCACTCTAATGAGACTAACATATCCACATCCGAAACCAAAACTCTGAATAAGCTAGCTCATCTTGTATGTATTCTTTAGTAGACCAAGTGTAGCAGGAAGCCACACCCCATATTTTTGGTGGTCTTCTTAGTACTTAGTATACATTTGAAATTCTGAATAAAATTTTCTGTTATTTTATTAAAAAGAAGAAGCAAAAAAGGGTAGTCTGAAAAAGATATGGTTTTCATTATTGTGGACAAAAATATTAAATAAGAAAAATATAATATTTTATTAAGAACGTTTAGTAATATCTGTGAAATATTACTACTTAAATCATTTGTGCACTGATAATACCACGTGCGGACTGAGGACCAAATTACCATAAATTATATACTATTATCTAATGGTATTATCTAATGGGTTTCTCTGGTTAGTCTTGGGTTTTTTTCTTTACGTTTTCAATATTAATTGTAATTTTATATATATATAAAAAATGGTCCTAGAAAGCTGGTACACACTGTCTGGTCAATTGCCAATGCCAACCTCTATAGTTAAGTTCGGTGGACGGCATTGACAACTTAATAAGACGAAAAGGTCGGTATACCAGAATTTTCATACCATTGTGTTCTTTTCTTGAACAGCTTGACAAGTTGAAAATAACATATGAAAGTTTGAAACCAACCTATGTATGATACTGTTTTACGTTATGGTATCAAAATTTACATTAGAGATGGAATGACGTTGTGAAAGTTGATATAGATGGTTTTATTTTAATATTTCATTCAAATCTAATGATAAAATGTTATATTAATGAAATAGATCCATCCATTTCTCCACTCTTTTTATTCAAAGCTTGCCAGTTGTTAGATTTGTATTTTAAGGGCAATTTTTTTCTTGAGCCATCTCTTTATGGTAAGCTTCAAACATTGGTTAATAATACGTTGAGCTTAGTACACAATATTTCTTCTCTTATATTGGCAGGTAGGATAATGCTGTAACACATGCCTTAACTAGGAGAGTAAGACATATTTTTTTGTTATTAGTTTGAATAGATGTTGTTTCTCCCGATATTTACTGTTTTATTGTTTTGGATTTGCTAGCAGTTGAATAAAACATTAGTGCATTGATTCTAAAAAAAAAAAAAATTAAAAAAAAAAAAAAAGATTAGTATATAGTGTTCGAAAACAGGTAGTTATTTTAGAATGTGATGATGAATGATGATACTGTGGTTTCTTAACTTTATGACTTCTTGCACAGATGACTTTTCTGTTGTTTGGCTATCTTGATGATGACTTTGGTAATCTGTTGGGTTGTCTTATAGATTGGAGTGTGATTGTGAATCTTTTTAATTAGTAGGAAAGTCTTGGAGTTGGAGTGTGATGGATCTTATTTTATTAATAAGAAAGTCAATGTGACCACTCTTTGTTAGTTTATGATTGGGGAGGGTGATCATACTATAATATAGTGCACTCTTATTCATACAATAACTTCCAATTAGTAAATGATGTTGCTTCACATTAGTGGAATATATTTTCCTATAAAAAAAAATTAAGAGAAATTGATATTTGGATAAAAATACGACTCTTCAAATAAGTATATCGATTCATAACATATATGTCCGTTTCTAAAACGCATGTGCCTGCCTATAAATATCCCTAAATTCATTTAGACATATTACACAATTTTCTCTCTACAAACTCAAGTCCCTACTTCTATGATTTCCACTCTAATGAGACTAACATATCCCCATCCGAAACCAAAACTCTGAATAAGCTAGCTCATCTTGAATGTATTCTTTAGTAGACCAAGTGTAGCAGGAAGACACCCCCCCATATTTTTGGTGGTCTTCTTAATACTTAAGTATACATTTGAAATTCTGAATAAAATTTTCTGTTATTTTATTAAAAAGAAGAAGTAAAAAAGGGTAGTCTGAAAAAGATATGGTTTTCATTATTGTGGACAAAAATATTAAATAAGAAAAATATAATATTTTATTAAGAACGTTTAGTAATATCTGTGAAATATTACTATTTAAATCATTTAATTGTCTCCCTCCACTGATAATACCACGTGCGGACTGAGGACCAAATTACCATAAATGATATACTATTATCTAATGGTATTATCTAATGGGTTTCTCTGGTTAGTCTTGGGTTTTTTTCTTTAAGTTTTCAATATTAATTGTAATTATATATATATATATATATATATATAAGGACACGGTTTGAGTCCTAAGCCCAAAAAGAAAGTGGATTTAGACCCAATAAGTCCAATACAATGAATTTGTAGAGAGTGTGTTGAAAAACTAAGCTATAATAAGTTGAATAACAATTATAATGAATCCAGAAGACAATTAAGTAAAAATGGACTGGATTTATCTAAGGAAAATTATGCTCGGCACAGTTCGAGGAGATCAGCTCTAATGTATATTACTTGAAGTTGGTTACAAATACAGTTCTGATTGTTACAGTATTTCTTTCTCAATTTTCCAATCCCTTTCTCTTAGAGTCTTTCCTCTAATTTATACTATTTCTCCCTTCTCATCTCCACCCTCCACATGAACAATAGATTGTTTGTGTTGATTCCTATCCCATTAGCATCCTCCTGAAGTCTTTGGGGGTAGTTGTAAGGCAAAAAACACTGTTCCGATATCACTTCCTCATTAATGCGGCCAGAAAGTTAGTTACAGAGTATTCCATGTGGTGATAGCAGCTTTCTCTTAGATATTTCTTAGCTCCCATATGTCCTATACGTTCACAGTGCATATCTTTATCAATAGAACTTCCTAGAACGTCATCCTGGATAATAGAACACACATTTTGATCTTTGCTTCGTTTAGCCGAGGGGATATTCCTCCTCGGCCTACCTTCCCCAACCCTCTCACTTGTAGCTTATTCATGGGACTCTAAATCTTACATCTTCAATATTGTTTTCATGTCCTCGGACCACTCAACGTCCTCAGCCAAGGCCCAATATATATAGTTTTGGACCCCTTATCCCTACAATATATATATATATATATATATATCACATCATATCATCATATACTATATAATAAAATTCAGGCTTAGAAGTTATGTTTGTCTTAAGTGGCTACTCTCACTAATAAGTAAATTAATTTTATATTATTTTTTAAGATAGGAGTATTTCCTAAAATTAAAGAATAATCTTTAACAACTATTCAATTTAGGTGTATTCAAACTAAAAGCCTATTATAAAAAATTTAAAAAAAAAATTCTAAAAAAATCCATGTTTTGACTTATACTTCAACTAAAAGTCTATTTTCAATATTTTAAGAACAACTAATTAGTAAATTAACATTTTCTTTCTATAAAAAAACAACATTTTGACTTCTACTCCAACTAAAAGTCTATTATCAACCTTTTAAGAACAACCAATTAGTAAATTAATTTTATATTATTCGTTATTATATATTTCCTCAAGTTGTATTGTATTAAATTAATATTTTATTAGGATATTAAGTTACAATACTCTTGACTAAGAGATAAGATTTAACAATAATTTAATTTAGATAAAACTTTGATCTAAGTTTTAGACATTTAAATTCTACTCCAACTAATAGTCTATTATCAAAATTTCATATATATATATATATATATATAGTTTATTTTTTTACTCCCACAAATTAATAACTTAATTTTATATTATTTGTTAAGTTATATTTTCTCAAATTAAGGATAATATTTAACAATTGTCTAATTTAGATAAAACTTTATATTTAAATTTTAACAACTATTTAAATTTATTCAAACTAAAAGCCTATTATAAAAATTTAAAAAATTCAAAAAAAATCACTTATACTTCAACTAAAAGTCTATTTTCAATATTTTTAGAGAACAACTAGTAAATTAACATTTTCTTTCTATAAAAAATATATATATATATAAAAAAATATAATATATATATATTAAAAAAAAAATAAAAAAACCCCCACATTTTACTTCTATTCCAACTAAAAGTCTATTATTANTATATATATATATATATATAGTTTGGTTCAAATTACACTTGGTGTAACTCTAAGCAATGTTACACCACTCAATATTTTTTAATTTGATGCAAATCTTAACAAATCTGCCTTTAGATTACATTATCTTCGTATGTTCTCCATGCTTGCAAAATTTCAATGTGATCAAAGATCAATAGCCATGTCATCAATCAATTTTTTAAATTCAAGTTTTTGTAGTTTAAAATAATGCATAAAAGATGAGTTTATAGATCAAATGGTAAATAACATACAATTGACATAAAAATTGGCATGATTGTTAAGAACATATAGAACATGTAATTTAATGGTAAGATTTTCAAAATATGAATTCTATAACAAGTTATTGGGTAGTGTAACATTGCTTAAAGTTACACCGAGTGTAACTTAATCCAACCCATATATATATATATATATATATATATATGTATATATAAAGCCATGTTTTTTTTGATATAATCTCTCTTAACCAGTAAAGTCATCCCAATAAATAAATCCCACACAATAAAATTTACGCTTATGGTTTTTTGATATAATCTCTCCTTTCCAAGATGCAACTTATGCTTATGTTTTAATCTAAAAAATTAATTTCACTTATTATTCCTTGCTTCTGAATTTGCGTGCATGATATTATGCCAAAAGAATTTTATTACAAAGAAGCAAAACAATGGACATCCATTTAATTTCTTGGTTTTTTTATGTAAGTTTTTAATTTTTTTACTCCCACAAATTAATAACTTAATTTTATATTATTTGTTAAGTTATATTTTCTCAAATTAATTAATATTTTAAGAACAACTAATTAGTAAATTGATTTTATACATTTAAATTTCAAAAAATTTAAATTCTATTCAAAGTAAAAGTCTATTATCAAAAAATTTTAATCTTAAATATTTCAACAAATTTAAATTCTATTCAAATTAAAACTCTATTACTCCCTCAATCCCAAATTGTTTGGCCTATTTAGAAAACCCAACTATTTAGGGGAGCATCATTAAATGTCTTCTTTTTTTCTTTTTCTTTTTAAGTTAGAAGTTTTCTGAATTACCCTTAAACAAATATATCAAAAATTTAAACAACTATGCATATAAAAAAATAAACAAATCTTCCAATATTCAATTTTCAAAGTTATTGTAGATTACAAACTCTATTGGTGTACTACTCTTATGACTACAAATTCTATTGGCTATAGATTAAAAACTTATCTTCAAATTTGAATTCTACAGCAACCAAGCCCCATCGAAATTCAATATTTATCTTCAAATCAAATTTTAATATAACACTATTAAATTCTATAGGGGCATAATGGAAATGTTAACAAAAGAATGGGGTTTGACTTTTCAAAGGGGACTTAATTTTGAAACATTCTAAAATGGAATACAGGCTAAACAATTTGGGATAAAAGGAGTATAAAAAAATTCTAAACTTAAATCCTAGTCAACAATTCTTGTTTTCTTTCTTAAAAACTAAAAGTCTATCATCAAAATTTTCTAAACTTAAATCCCATAGAACTCACGTTTTTTTTTTTTTTATTCCTTAAGTTGCATCTTATTAAATTAATATTTTATTAGGATATTAAACTACATGACTCTTGACTAAGAGATAGGATTTAACAATAATTTAATTTAAATAAAACTTTATCAGCTAAGTTTTATAAATTTAAATTCTACTCCCACTAATAGTCTATTATTGAAAGTTATATATAAGTCATGGCTTTTTGAGATAATTTCTCTTAACCAATAAAGTCATTCTTATAATTAAATGTCACACAATACACGCACATTGTGGTATTTTTTTCACTTTCGTTTTCCCAAGATGCAACTTAGAATTATGTTTTAATCTAATAAATTCATCTTACTTATTGTTCTTTACTTCTAAATTTACGTGCAAGATATTATGCCAAATGAGGTTTACTATAAAGAAACAAATTAATAATGGACACTCATCTAAGTTCTTGGTTTTCTTATATAAGTTTTCAAAAAAAAAAATTATATTTTCAATTTTTAAACTGTTTTTGTGTATATTTTGATTGTAGGTTTTGGTTATTGTATTTAATTTGGGTGTGTTACCTATATACCTTGACAAAAGGTATTTATTATACTTGTAACACGTACATATATCATAATAAAAGGTATTTACTATACTTGTGACACATAATAATAAAAATCATATAGATTTGGAAAAAAAAAAAAACTTACAATTAAATAATTAATGCTAAAAATGAAAGTGAAAGTTCAACAATGTAGAAGGGAATTGAATAATGGAAGAGACGACAAATGAAGAGCAGTGAATTCGAAAGGATAATAGCGATTATATATTGTTGAGGATTTGAAATGAGAAACTTAAAATAAATAAATAAAATTGATAAGATAACACAATGAAAACAAAAAAAAAAATGTGTTGAGATTTTCTAAGAAATATTGTTACATTTTGGTGTTTTAGGTGCCAAAATACTATCATGTATGATAGATTGTGACTTACCTGTCACTTTCACATAGATCTACCACTTTTTTTCATATTCACAATCAGTCACATCAAATAATTGTGAAAATTGATGTGGAATTAATTGTGGTCCTAGAAATTTTCTTTAAAAAAAAAAAAAAAAAAACGGCCTTGTTTTAGCAACTTTTCTGATCAATAGACTCGAGTAGGAGAGCAGCAAACCAAACCAGGCAGGAATGCACTGCACTAGCAACAAACCAGGTAGAGTATTCCAATACAAAAATTTGTGAAAAAAAAAAGTAGTAGAAAAAAAATGATAGGTCCATATAAAAGTAACAGACACCCAATCATAATCTGCCTCGTAAAATATATAATTGAGGCAATATTATGAATACCAAATTTGTGGACTCAATTCAGCATTCAAAATGCCCAGTTATATGGACCCATTTCTCTCACTTTTAGCCAAACAGTGTGAAAAGTAAAGATCAAAAGATAAACCAATTTTGGTACTCATTTTAGAGAAATTTATCTTTCTGCTCTTTCCCTCAAATAACTACTTGTCATAAAGTGATTCTATTTACCCATAAACAATATTCCGCATATCACTCTTGGAGAAGGACTATTTCCCTTGTTTGTATGGGTTTAATATTTCTATTGCCGCAAATACAATACATATACACCTTTTTTTTTTCTTTTTTTTTTTTTTTGAGAAGGAAATACATATAGACTTTGATGTGAAATTTAGCCACCATTTGTTAGCTTAATCAATCAAATCAAATATAAACTAAAACCAAACAGCATTACACCATTCCTTCTCTACTATTTTTTACTTTTGGAGAATTTGCATTTTGTAAATGGGTTTACTTTATTGCAAACTTGCAAGCTTAACTCTAAATTTGACATTAAAAATTAATATATCGTTGTCTACACCTACTACTTGAATTGACGACAGTTGTCCACGTACATTTCTCAACCGGAGCCAGCAACTGCGGATAGCAGCAAAGGTCACATTCATTTTTCCTCTTTCTGGATAACAAAGTATATATAGATTAATATGGGCACAAATATTCTTGTTAAATAAAAAAGGACTTTCTTCTTCTTCTTCTTTTTTATAAGATAAAAGTGTTTAATTTAAACAATATTCTTACGTTTATCAAGAAATAGGGAAAAAGAATCCTGCAAGGTAGCCCTAATTCTACTTATAGTACAAGTTTTACATCACTAGGCTTAATCTAATGTAAACTTGGATTAAGCTACTATATATACGCCACACTAAGTTCAATGCCTAATACATAGATTTTAATACTTAGAATGTAATTATTTAGGGTACTTCGCTCTAGACGTAAGCTATCAAGCTGAATCCCGTGAAGAATTTATCTAATTCAATATAACTTTTTTTGTAGAAAATATCAAACATAATCTAATCAAAATTTCTATTTAGTTTAAACTAACATAATTTAAAACTATTATATAATGACTTGAAAGAAATATGGACTTTTAAAAGTTATCTAATGACATTAGAAAAAAATTTAGAAAACAAAATAAAATCCGACGACTTTCATTCTATAGAAAATGTTAAAGATATAAACTTAAGTTCATATATTATACAGTAGCTATTTTACCCTTGGTGCCACTTTGACATGTTCACAAGATTTGGCTGAAGATTTTATTTCCTTTACATTTGATTGGAATTTATTCCCACAAACAAGGAACTTCTTGTGTTGCTTCTTAAACAAGTATGATATAGACTTGAGATCTAACCTTGTTACTTGTTAGGTATATGTTATTATAATATTTCCCTAAGTGAACCACAATTTTAAAATAAAACCATGACAAGGGTGTCTTCTATTTCTCTAGTTTTATTTCTGTTTATTATTACTTGCACGAATCGGCCGGCAATGAATTGTGAGACGCACAGATCTAGTAAGTTACAAAAATTATATTGAAAATATATGCAAGAAGAACAAAAATGATTTAGACTGGCTGCATGTAGTTACAAAAATTATATTGAAAATATATACAATAAGAACAAAAATGATTTAGACTGGTTGCTAACTACAAGATCTTCCAAATTCCAATTACATAAATAGATAAGATTAGCAAGCTAAGTCAATATGCCCGTGACACATTAGTTAGTGCTGATTTTAATAATATTAAAAGCAACCTACCATATAACAAAAAAACATCTTGACATTCTATAATCACAATAATATATGAAAAAAAATAATAATAATAATGTATGCTAGAAATTAAAGTGGAAAGGAAGAACCGACACAACCTTGAGCAGCACATTTGCACCAGCTTGATTGATTTTGTCAATTTGCAATCCAGTATCTTTGACATCAGTTTTTGATTTATATGAAATTTGCACATGTTCTAAGTACGAAATTTCAAAATACTACCTAATTTATTTATTTAAGTTTTGCAAACTGCTATAACGGTTGAGTGATGCCATGTCAAATAAGGAACTAGCTGATTGTCATGTCATTTCATTGATGCGTGCGTTAAAAAAATAATAAGAAGACAAGGATTTGTTGCAAACAAATTTGCAGCACTTCTTGCATATTGGTATATGTGTCAAGATATTATAGAGACATCTATCCATGACCAATTTGAAGAAAACTTCTCTTAAGTTCTTAATGTTTTCTCTCTCTCACATGCACGGAAAAAATAAAAATGCAAAATTTTCTCTCTCTCTTCAAAACCCCCCACCAACACTGTCTCTCTCTCTCTCTCTCTCACAGAAGGATGTGGCTGGGTTTTTGAGAAGAGAAAGGAACAGAAAAATGAGAGAGAGAACGTTGGTAGGGTTTTGAAGAGAATGCTAAGAACTTAATAGAAGTTTTCTTTAAATTGAAGTTTTCTTTAAATTAGTCATGGACAGGTGTCTCTCTAATATCTTAACACATATATCAATATGCAGGAAGTGCTGCAAACTTGTTTGCAGCAAATCCTTGTCCATAATAATAATGAAAATAAAACCTTAATGTCATTATATGCATTTGTTTTTTTCTTTTTTGGTAAATTAAATTAAAATATTTTTCTATATACCACTTTTTAATGTCGCATATATATCTTACTAAAATAAGCTAAACAAAAAGATCAAGAGTTTTGTAACTTAACCAACACTTTTTTATATTTTTTAGTAAAAATGTTCAAGATTCAAATCTCACCTCCCTCCCTTAACTGTATATATGTGACAGAAACTTTTTTTTTTTCCTAATAATGTGACAGACTTGTTTGTTGTAATGGGTACTGTCAAAATGATCATCGTTCGGAGCTGATACATGAAGTAACCATGACATGTAGCCAATCAAGTTCTCAAGTTGGGACCACATTTTTATTAAAAGCAACAGCGGGGGGATGATGGTGATCACATATATAATTCAGGACGTCGTTGAAAACATTTTATCCGAAGGGGACAATGATATGAGCATAGCGTCGGCTTGTTTATTAGCCATGTAGAAAACATGTGTTATTTAATTAGTTTGTGTATATATGGGTATTTTTTTTTTTTTTTCTTTTCTTTTTTAGTTTCTAAGTTGATATTTATGTTTACCGGATTTAGAGATTGATAAATTTGATTTGTGTTTTTGTGTTTAGTTGTAAAGAAATATAAAGATCAAAATAATAATTTTATCCAAGAGTTCCCCCATCAACTATTTTGGAATAAATTTTAATAATACCTACTTTGTGACTGGAGGAAAAGGTGGTGCACTAATTTGTTTCGACTGAAGGTCAAGTGGTTCGACCCAAAAGACTTTCTATATAGACAATAATGGATAGCAATAGCATTCTTGAGGGGGTAACACTTTTATTCTACGCAGCAAAACTTAGTGTAGAGGTTCTGTTTCTTGTCTTTAAAAATATACCATCATATGGCACACTATATTGGATTACTTGGAAAAAGTCTATTTAGTCATATAAAATGGACATGTCCCCATCGTTATATCAGTCATGCAAGTGGGTTTGGTAAATGTGAAAGGAGAGTTAGGAAGAAGATTAATTGTATTCTTAGTTTAGTACATTTTCCATGTGGACACGTTCTTGACAATTCATATTGAATGAAAACTTATTTTTATCACCTTCTTGCACTGTGTCCCCACATCCAACGAGAGAGAGTCTCTCTTTTCTTTCCATAAACATATCAAGTTACCCATTTAACAAGCTACTGATAAGTGAGCGAATTTATGTGATCCAATTTTTTACTTCTTTATATCAAAGTTGATTTCACCAACTTTTCATATGATATTTTATTATTTGGTTAATTTATTATGTAAGTAACTCGATATATTTGTCACAATAAATACTTTTTCGGCAATCCAACGGAGAGGAAGGAATTGCTCACTCGATGATAAGATATCTCATGCACCTACATGTTGTACTAGTTACCGACACAAAGGGAAAACTATGGAAATAGGAAAAGAAACTTGTTCTATTATTCGTGCTTGAAGAGATATATGGCTTGGATCATTACTTTGATATTTTGTTAGATCATTTAAAAGCCATAGATTTTTCTTAAACCCAATTATTGTCTAAACTCTAAAGCATCTATATATTTCAAGTATTAATTTAGATCTATAGCCCTTTTTGGACCCCAATCTTAACTATTTTGTGTTTGCCTACCTTAATAATCAGAGGGAGCAAATTACACCAACATTTGAGAAAGTCTCCATCGGTCTATTAGTACAATGTGGACTTTGGTTGCGACTTAACATAAAAGAATATTTAATTAGGTTGAATATCATAAGTGACGTATAGCATAGCTTATTGATAGTTCTTTCCTTGAGTAATACAATAATATCTTTGTATTTTGTCTTCAATCATTCGCATTTCTTTTTTAAACCAATTTGGTAGAGAATAATTATGTCAACAAAATGTTAAAAGGTGTAAAAAACATTTTTGGGAAAGTTTAACTATTTCTTTGGTATAATTTACTAATTTAGCACCAATTAGAATGGAGTTTATTTTGTTGATTTTTTTGTCATCGGATGTTTTCTCTATGTAATTATAATCTTGCATCAAGTTGCTTGTTTAAGATTTGTAGTTATAAGTTATTCATTTTTCTTAATGTTGAAGTTGGACTCTGACTATATGTATTAATTTACAATTTATAATCAAGAATTAAGTTGATATATTTAATTATGGTGTTACGTTATTTTCTAATTGAAGTTGTCAAATTATAATTTTATATTTAGCAAAATATATTGATTGTTTTGTTGTGATCATAGGAGAGACTCTAAGAAAATTATGAATGGGCTAGAACTCAATTGACTATTGAGGAGCCATAAACAATCTTAACTCTTAAGCTATAAAGTAAATCAGAAGAGATTAATCGTGTCTGTTCTTAATTAGGTTAGGCCAGGTCTTTCTTCTCAGAGAAAAAAAAAAATTAGGCCACATCCTCTGTTAACAAAATACCTCAAAATGTATAAATAAAAAAACAAAAAAAAACGAAATACCTCAAAATTACTGTAATTGATGACTGTATACACTTTTTTCTTTCCTTGATGACTAGGTACATTCTGAATGTCTCTGTTAATAAGAAACACTGGAAGATGCCAATTGCCAACTACCAACTAGTTAAGCTACTTCTCTTGACGATGAATAATGATAATAATAGGAATAACACATAATGAAGAGTCTTCTATCAAGATTGATTGCTTGTCTAAATCATTTTTATATATAAAGATTGGCACTTGTAAATTTAGGTCATTTAAACAATTATGGGCATTAGTTTTGAGGGTAAGTAAGTGAAACAAATATAATTATATAATAAAAAAAATCTTCTTATTATAAAATAAATAAATGCATTATTATTTTTTTCTCATATATGCATTATTATTCAATATCTATAATCTATAATATCTATAAAAAAATAATAAAACAAATTAAAAGTCGTTTGGCTATTGATTGACTTTATAGTATTATTATGTGCATAAACTTTTGAGTCCTTACCATTTTACACGTCATTATTTTCATATATTTTAATTAAAATTAAATTCTAGTCCATAAATTTAAATTTTATTTCATAATTAAATCCTCCATTCGAAATCTTGGTACATCTTTTTTTTCTTTAAATAGTAGAATACATGATTTCATATACAAACATAATCATAATATATATACACAATGATATAATATATAATCTCATATATTAACACATTTATATTAAATGTCCATTAACGATTATCAAATTTGATATTTAGACCAAAAAAAAAATAATAAAAGAGAAAAGAATCCTATTATGTTTTTCTTTTGATTTAGGTTTAAGTTACACATGGTATAACTCTAAGTAATATTATACCACTCAATATTTTTTAATTGAATGCAAATTTTGATAGATCTACTGTCAAATTACATTATCTTCATATATTCTTCATACTTACAAAATTTCAAAATGATCAAAGATTAATAGTCATGTCATCAATCGATTTATTAAATTTAAGTTTTTGTAGTTTAAAATAATACATAAAAGATGAGTTTATAGATCAAATTGTAAATAACATCCAATTGACATGAAAATTGGTATGATTGTTAAGAACATATAGAACATGTAATTCAACGTTGAGATTTTCAAAATATGAATTCTATAACAAGTTATTAGGTAGTGTAACATTACTTAGAGTTAGACTAGGTGTAACTTGAACCCAACCCTTTTCTTTTTTACCAAAAAAAAAAGTTGTATTGTGTTTTACTTTCCCATAAATTTCATGGGTTACTAAGAGTGGAAGGGCTAATTAAAAGAAGGGATGTATATTAAATTATTAAAACAAAGTTATTAAATAAATAGTAATGATAAATCATAAAATAAGTACATAAATTTAATTAAAAAAATGCTTTAAGTTCTAACTGTTTAGATTTTGGAATTTATTAGTGTTTATCTATTTTTATATTTGAAAATTTTCTTTGTACTTTGTGTTAATTTCTTAATATAAGATATGGAATGATTTTGATCATTTCTATTTCGGTTATGTTTAATCTATGCTTTAGTCAACACAAACAATAATAAACAAAATAGTTCCTCAATACAGATTTTTTTCTAGTTATAATCTAATTTAAAAAAATCAAAACAGTCACAAATTAAATATAATAGCCAAAACCCAATATCAAAACATACACAAAAGAGTTCAAAAATTAAGAATAAAAACAAACAAACAAAAACTTACATAAGAGAACCAAGAACTTAAATGGGTGTCCGTTGTTTTACTTTTCTATTGTAAACTTCCTTTGACATAATCTCCTGCACACGCAATTCAAAAGCAAAAAACAATAAATAAGACGAATTTATTAGGGATGACTTTATTTGTTGACAAAAACAAATACAACAACGTGGGATGTACTGCGTAAATGATGACTTTATTGGTTGAGAAAGATTATGTCGAAAAGCCATGGCTTCATATATATATATATATATATATATGAAAATTTTGATAATAGACTATTAATTGGAGTAGAATTTAAATTCTAAAACTTACATGATAAATTAAAATTTTATCTAAATTAAATTATTTTTAAATCTTATTCCTTAGTCAAAAGTCTTGTAGCTTAATATCCTAAATCCTAATAAAATATTAATTTAATAAGATGCAACTTGAGGAAAATACAAAAATAGAAACGTGAGTTATGTGGGATTTAAGCTTAGAAAATTTTGATGATAGACTTTTAGTTTTATTTAAATTTAACAATTGTTAAATATTATCCATTAATTCGAAAAAATATATTCTAATAAATAATATAAAATTAATTTGCTAGTTAGTGAAACTAGCCACTTGACGCAACCACGGCTTTTAAGTTTAATGTTTATTATATAGTATATAAAATAATATGATTTTTGCTTATAGTGAGCGGATATGGTGTACTAAAGAATAAGGTTCTTGACTAAGAAGAGAAAGAAATACCCCTTGTTGTGTAGCCCGTAAATAGTAGACCTCCTGTAGGCAAAAAGGAAATTACAAGCAAAAAGATATTAATTGATTTCCTTCACTGATTCAAGAACTATTTTAATCAAACCTGTCAATCATTGTAACATGTCGTCTTATTGAAGTATTCATGGCGTACACCAAGGCATTTTCAGTTTTTAAAGATATAATATGTATACAGTTATACATAATTTTAAACGTTATTCCACCAAATAAAAATAATCTATTTTTAAACAATGCCACATGCACCATATATACTCTTAGATTTTTTTTAAATAATATTTTGATCTTGAAATACTGAGAGTGTTGTAGTTTTCTCTTTCTTTTTTCTTTTTTCTTTTTTCTTTTTTCTTTTTTCTTTTTTTGAAAAAAAAAATTATTGTTGTTTAGTGGTCTAATTCAATTCTCCCATATAATTTCATCATTTTAGAGGTTTTCTGGAGAATTACTATCAGTTTATAGTTTTTGAAAGTATATATGTAATTTTGAAGGTATCAATGGGTTTTTTAGACTTTGAAGATATTTTGATCATTATGATATTTTGAGGATATTTTTGTTATTTTTAAGGTTTTAGTGGTATTTTTTTCATCTTGAAGGTTTTTGAGGGGGTATTTCAATTATTTTGTAGGTTTTGAGTTATTTTGATAATTTAAATATTTTAAGGATACTTTTATAATTTTGGAGTTCCATGGTATTGTGGTGAGAGGGGGAGGAGGGTTATGTTGTTTTACACCTTTTTAGAGGGGTAAAGCATTATTAGTCCAAAAAATGATGTTTTTCTTAACTAATAGTAAGTGATTTTGATTTGACCAAGTTTTCCAGTTGATCCAAATGCTCGAAAATGATGAAATTTTTTTCTGAAAAAATGATTAAATGTTTCCTTCTACAAATTCACCTAACTAAGAGCATTCACATTAGTCTTACCAATTTAATATTTCAGCTAAACTCAACCATAATAAGTGTGCATCAACCTCACTAAATTAACTAAAGTTTAAAAATAAAAAAAAAATAAAAAATAAAAAAAATCTCATATCTACATGTAGTGAGCATCTGTCGTTGCTACATTAAATTTCAATGTTAATAAAGTATTGAGGCGATATATATGTATAACAATAATAGATAGCTAAACTAGCAAACATAGAGTTTTTTGAGTTAATTTAGCTAAATATTTGAAGAGACTGATGTAAATGCTCTAAATACTCTAAAAAAAAAAAATTAGTTTAAAACCTAGTAGTTTCCACTCTTAACTTTTTCATATTAAGTATTGTGTGCCCTCCATTACTATTTTATGTCAGTTAAGCAAAATATTAAATTTTAAAAAAAAAAATTATGCCCTGTTCATATACGAAATTAACCTTAATATCCTCATCACTTTCTTATCAACTGCTCATTCTCAAGCACAGCTCTGCTAACAGACAGATTGATTGATGTTCGGCTCATATTTTGTTAGTTTTTTTTTTTTTTTCAAGCTTTGTACTCTGTTTTTACTTTTTTGGCTTTTTCAAGCTAATTTCAATGCAATATGCAGGTTGCATCAAAAAATTAAGAATAATAAAAACTACATAATAGAATAATGAATTCAAAAGTCACTAATGAGGTTTTCAAGTCCAAAAGCCTACCATAATGGAATAATGAAACTTGACCCAACCACCACAGCACAGGGAGACCACGTAAAAATCCACTTTTGTTTTTTCTATTTATGTTCTTGTTTTTGTTTTTATTTTTTAAGATCCACTTCTTTGTTACCATGTTACCCAGTCAATAATTCAATTAAATTGAACAATTATTTATTTTAATTTGTAAGGGTTGACTCTCACAAAAGCACACTATATTGGATTACTTGGAAAAAGTCTATTTAGTCATATAAAATGGACATGTCCCCATCGTTATATCAGTCATGCAAGTGGGTTTGGTAAATGTGAAAGGAGAGTTAGGAAGAAGATTAATTGTATTCTTAGTTTAGTACATTTTCCATGTGGACACGTTCTTGACAATTCATATTGAATGAAAACTTATTTTTATCACCTTCTTGCACTGTGTCCCCACATCCAACGAGAGAGAGTCTCTCTTTTCTTTCCATAAACATATCAAGTTACCCATTTAACAAGCTACTGATAAGTGAGCGAATTTATGTGATCCAATTTTTTACTTCTTTATATCAAAGTTGATTTCACCAACTTTTCATATGATATTTTATTATTTGGTTTATTTATTATGTAAGTAACTCGATATATTTGTCACAATAAATACTTTTTCGGCAATCCAACGGAGAGGAAGGAATTGCTCACTCGATGATAAGATATCTCATGCACCTACATGTTGTACTAGTTACCGACACAAAGGGAAAACTATGGAAATAGGAAAAGAAACTCGTTCTATTATTCGTGCTTGAAGAGATATATGGCTGGATCATTACTTTGATATTTTGTTAGATCATTTAAAAGCCATAGATTTTTCTTAAACCCAATTATTGTCTAAACTCTAAAGCATCTATATATTTCAAGTATTAATTTAGATCTGTAGTCCTTTGGACCCCAATCTTAACTATTTTGTGTTTGCCTACCTTAATAATCAGAGGGAGCAAATTACATCAACATTTGAGAAAGTCTCCATCGGTCTATTAGTACAATGTGGACTTTGGTTGTGACTTAACATAAAAGAATATTTAATTAGGTTGAATATCATAAGTGACGTATAGCATAGCTTATTGATAGTTCTTTCCTTGAGTAATACAATAATATCTTTGTATTTTGTCTTCAATCATTCGCATTTCTTTTTTAAACCAATTTGGTAGAGAATAATTATGTCAACAAAATGTTAAAAGGTGTAAAAAAAACATTTTTGGGAAAGTTTAACTATTTCTTTGGTATAATTTACTAATTTAGCACCAATTAGAATGGAGTTTATTTTGTTGATTTTTTTGTCATCGGATGTTTTCTCTATGTAATTATAATCTTGCATCAAGTTGCTTGTTTAAGATTTGTAGTTATAAGTTATTCATTTTTCTTAATGTTGAAGTTGGACTCTGACTATATGTATTAATTTACAATTTATAATCAAGAATTAAGTTGATATATTTAATTATGGTGTTACGTTATTTTCTAATTGAAGTTGTCAAATTATAATTTTATATTTAGCAAAATATATTGATTGTTTTGTTGTGATCATAGGAGAGACTCTAAGAAAATTATGAATGGGCTAGAACTCAATTGACTATTGAGGAGCCATAAACAATCTTAACTCTTAAGCTATAAAGTAAATCAGAAGAGATTAATCGTGTCTGTTCTTAATTAGGTAGGCCAGGTCTTTCTTCTCAATTGACTATTGAGGAGCCATAAACAATCTTAACTCTTAAGCTATAAAGTAAATCAGAAGAGATTAATCGTGTCTGTTCTTAATTAGGTAGGCCAGGTCTTTCTTCTCAGAGAAAAAAAAAAATTAGGCCACATCCTCTGTTAACAAAATACCTCAAAATGTATAAATAAAAAAACAAAAAAAAACAAAATACCTCAAAATTACTGTAATTGATGACTGTATACACTTTTTTCTTTCCTTGATGACTAGGTACATTCTGAATGTCTCTGTTAATAAGAAACACTGGAAGATGCCAATTGCCAACTACCAACTAGTTAAGCTACTTCTCTTGACGATGAATAATGATAATAATAGGAATAACACATAATGAAGAGTCTTCTATCAAGATTGATTGCTTGTCTAAATCATTTTTATATATAAAGATTGGCACTTGTAAATTTAGGTCATTTAAACAATTATGGGCATTAGTTTTGAGGGTAAGTAAGTGAAACAAATATAATTATATAATAAAAAAATCTTCTTATTATAAAATAAATAAATGCATTATTATTTTTTTTTCTCATATATGCAATATTATTCAATATCTTTAATCTATAATATCTATAAAAAAATAATAAAACAAATTAAAAGTCGTTTGGCTATTGATTGACTTTATAATATTATTATGGGCATAAACTTTTGAGTCCTTACCATTTTACACGTCATTATTTTCATATATTTTAATTAAAATTAAATTCTAGTCCATAATTTAAATTTTATTTCATAATTAAATCCTCCATTCAAAATCTTGGTACATCTTTTTTTTCTTTAAATAATAGAATACATGATTTCATATACAAACATAATCATAATATATATACACAACGATATAATATATAATCTCATATATTAACACATTTATATTAAATGTCCATTAACAATTATCAAATTTGATATTTAGACCCAAAAAAATTAAAGAGAAAAGAATCCTATTATGTTTTTCTTTTGAGTTTGGTTCAAGTTACACATGGTATAACTCTAAATAATATTATATCACTCAATATTTTTTTAATTGAATGCAAATTTTGATAAATCTACCGTCACATTACATTATCTTCGTATATTTTTCATACTTCAAAATTTCAAGGTGATCAAAAATTAATAGCCATGTCATCAATCAATTTTATAAATTTAAGTTTTTGTAGTTTAAAATAATGTATAAAAGATGAGTTTATGGATCAAACAGTAAATAACATCCAATTGACATGAAAATTGGTATGATTGTTAAGAACATATAGAATATGTAATTCAACATTGGGATTTTCAAAATATGAATTTTATAACAAGTTATTAGGTGGTGTAACATTACTTAGAGTTACACTAGGTGTAACTTGAACCCAACCCTTTTCTTTTTTACCCAAAAAAAGTTGTATTGTGTTAAACTTTCCCATAAATTTCATGGGTTACTAAGAGTGGAAGGGCTAATTAAGAGAAGGGATGTATATTAAATTATTAAAACAAAGTTATTAAATAAATAGTAATGATAAATTATAAAATAAGTACATAAATTTAATTAAAAAAATGCATTAAGTTCTAACTGTTTAGATTTTGGACTTTATTAGTATTTATCTATTTTTATATTTGAAAATTCTCTTTGTACTTTGTGTTAATTTCTTAATATAAGATACAGAATGATTTTGATCATTCCTATTTCGGTTATGTTTAATATATGCTTTAGTCAGCACAAACAATAATAAACAAAATAGTTCCTCAATACAAATTTTTTTTCTAATTATAATCTAATTTTAAAAAATCAATACAATCACAAATTAAATATAATACCCAAAACCCAATATCAAAACATACACAAAAGAGTTCAAAAATTAAGAATAAAAACAAACAAATAAACGAACAAAAACTTACATAAGAGAACCAAGAACTTAAATGGGTGTCTGTTGTTTTACTTTTCTGTTGTAAACTTCCTTTGACATAATCTCCTGCACACGCAATTCAAAAGCAAAAAACAATAAATAAGACGAATTTACTAAGGATGACTTTATTGGTTGACAAAAACAAATACAACAACGTGGGATGTACTCCGTGGGATTTAATTATAAGGATGACTTTATTGGTTGAGAAAGATTATGTCGAAAAGCCATAGCTTCACCAAACTAGTGGTACTCTTCATCCACTTGCTCATCCCTTATAAGGTGTGAAGAGGAAGTCTTTCTTTCTCATATGGGACAACAAATTTGCCTAGATTACAATATAGTCTAGCCCTTGGCTTTGAAACAAAAATTGTCCCCACATTAAAATGATCGATATATGGTTTAGCCCTAAACTTTGAAGCAAAAATTGTCCCCACATTAAAAGGATCAGTCTAGCCCTTGGCTTTAAAGCAAAAATTGTCCCCACATTAAGTGGTACTCTTTATCCACTTGCTCATCTCTTATAAGGTGTGAAGAGGAATTCTTTCTTTCCCATGTGGGACAACAAATTTGCCTAGGTTACAATATGATCTAGCCCTTGGCTTTGAAGCAAAAATTGTACCCACATTAAATCCTCTTATATTGCCTAGGTTACAATATGGTTTAGTCCTTGACTTTGAAGCAAAAATTGTCCTCACACATATAATATAAAATTAATTTATTAATTAGTTGTTTTTAAAATGTTGATAATAGATTTTTAGTTGAAGTAGAAGTCAAAAGTTTCTTTTTTTTAAGAAAGAAAACATGGGTTGTTGTTTGGGAATTTAAGTTTAGAATTTTTTATAATAGACTTTTAGTTGGATAGAATTTAAATTTATTGAATTTTAAATGGATAAAATTAATTTACTAATTAGTTATTCTTAAAATATTGATAATAGACTTTTTGTTGGAATAGAAGTCAAAACGTAGGGTTTTATTGAATTTAAATTTAATTTATTAATTAGTTGTTTTTAAAATGTTGATAATAGATTTTTAGTTGAAGTAGAAGTCAAAAGTTTTTTTTTTTTAAGAAAGAAAACATGGGTTGTTGTTTGGGAATTTAAGTTTTGAATTTTTTATAATAGACTTTTAGTTTGAATAGAATTTAAATTTATTGAATTTTAAATGGATAAAATTAATTTACTAATTAGTTGTTCTTAAAATATTGATAATAGACTTTTTGTTGGAATAGAAGTCAAAACGTGGGGTTTTATTGAATTTAAATTTGTTGAAATTTAAATAATAATGTCTCACCTAAATTTAACAATTGTTAAAAATTATCCATTAATTCGAAAAAATATATTCGAATAAATAATATAAAATTAATTTGCTAGTTAGTGGAACTAGCCACTTGACGCAACTACGATTTCTGAGAAAAAAAAAAAAAAAAAAAAAAACCTCTTTGTTCCGAAGACTCAAATTACTTTATTATATAGTATATAAAATGATATGATTTTTGCTTATAGTGAGCGGATATAGTGTACTAAAGAATAAGGTTCTTGACTAAGAAGAGAGAAATACCCCTTGTTGTGTAGCCCGTAAATAGTAGACCTCCTGTAGGCAAAAACGAAATTGTAAGCAAAAAGATATTAATTGATTTCCTTCACTGATTCAAGAACTATTTTAATCAAACCTGTCAATCATTGTAACATGTCGTCTTATTGAAGTATTCATGGCGTACACCAAGGCATTTTCAGTTTTTAAAGATATAATATGTATACAGTTATACATAATTTTAAACTTTATTCCACCAAATAAAAATAATCTATTTTTAAACAATGTCACATGCACCATATATACTCTTAGATTTTTTTTTAAATAATATTTTGATCTTGAAATACTGAGAGTGTTGTAGTTTTCTTTTTCTTTTCTTTTTTTTGAAAAAAAAAATATTGTTGTTTAGTGGTTTTATTCAATTCTCCCATATAATTTCATCATTTTAGAGGTTTTCTGGAGAATTACTATCAGTTTAAAGTTTTTGAGAGTATTTATGTAATTTTGAAGGTATCAGTGGGTTTTTGAGACTTTGAAGATATTTTGATCATTATGATATTTTGGGGATATTTTTGTTATTTTTAAGGATTTAGTGGTATTTTTTTCATCTTGAAGGTTTTTGAGGGGGTATTTCAATTATTTTGTAGGTTTTGAGTTATTTTGATAATTTAAATATTTTAAGGATACTTTTATAATTTTGGAGTTTTCCATGGTATTGTGGTGAGAGGGGGAGGAGGGTTATGTTGTTTTACACCTTTTTAGAGGGGTAAAGCATTATTAGTCCAAAAAATGATGTTTTTCTTAACTAATGGTAAGTGATTTTGATTTGACCAAGTTTTCCAGTTGATCCAAATGCTCGAAAATGATGAAATTTTTTTCTGAAAAAATGATTAAATGTTTCCTTCCACAAATTCACCTAACTAAGAGCATTCACATCAGTCTTACCAATTTAATATTTCAGCAAAAATTTATCTAAACTCAACCATAATAAGTGTGCATCAACCTCACTAAACTAACTAAAGTTTAAAAATAAAAAATAAATAAAAAAAAAATCTCATATCTACATGTAGTGAGCATCTGTCGTTGCTACATTAAATTTCAATGTTAATAAAGTATTGAGGCGATATACGTATATGAAAATAATAGATAGCTAAACTAATAAACATAGAGTTTTTTGAGTTAATTTAGCTAAATATTTGAAGAGACTGATGTAAATGCTCTAAATACTCTTAAAAAAAAAATTAGTTTAAAACCTAGTAGTTTCCACTCTTAACTTTTTCATATTAAGTATTGTGTGCCCTCCATTACTATTTTATGTCAGTTAAGCAAAATATTAAATTTTAAAAAAAAATTATGCCCTGTTCATATACGAAATTAACCTTAATATCCTCATCACTTTCTTATCAACTGCTCATTCTCAAGCACAGCTCTGCTAACAGACAGATTGATTGATGTTCGGCTCATATTTTGTTGGTTTTTTTTTTTTCTTTTTTCAAGCTTTGTACTCTGTTTTTACTTTTTTGGCTTTTTCAAGCTAATTTCAATGAAATATGCAGGTTGCATCAAAAAATTAAGAATAATAAAAACTACATAATAGAATAATGAATTCAAAAGTCACTAATGAGGTTTTCAAGTCCAAAAGCCTACCATAATGGAATAATGAAACTTGACCCAACCACCACAGCACAGGGAGACCACGTAAAAATCCACTTTTGTTTTTTCTATTTATGTTCTTGTTTTTGTTTTTATTTTTTAAGATCCACTTCTTTGTTACCATGTTACCCAGTCAATAATTCAATTAAATTGAACAATTATTTATTTTAATTTGTAAGGGTTGACTCTCACAAATGATTCCAATGAGTAATTAACTAAATAGTAAAATTTTGGATTAAGATCTCGTGCAATAAATATTCCAGAGCATTACATCGGTGTAATTACCAATAATTCCCCTTAAACAAATTATTTCTTCACCTTCTTCTTCTTCTATTTTTATTCAGGGTTGAGATTGCGAGTTGATTTGTCAACTCGCGATCTCAACCATTGTCAATACTTCAAAATTTTTGAGAAAAAACGGCCAAATTTTGGTTGAGCATTCCCATCATGTGTACGAATGTGGAGGGAGCATCGTCGAATGGTTGGCTTACACATTTGCTGCTTTATTTGACTTAGCCAACACGAACTGCACGCGCGAGCTCCATATTCATATATTTGTTTATTAATTTCCAAGTAGTTTCTCCTTTACTCAATCATTTTCCGGTAAAATATTAGTCATTAAAATAAAATAAAAAAATGTGCTTCATACTCGCAATAAGTCCAGTGAAATCCTATTCATTCCAAATATTAGAATCTCAAATCTTGGCATATAAGTCCAATGAAATCCTTTTATATATAAAATCCAATGAAATTTTATATTTTTAATCTAAAACACAAAAATAAAATTCTAAAATATTAGAACGGTTTAAAAATTAAAACAACTTTAATAGTAAAATGCTATTGCAATTGGGTTCTTAATTTAATTAACGTGTAGCATAAATTATTAGCATCACACCCCCTATCTTACCAGCTATACAAGTCCAATGAAATCTTATATTTTTTATTATCTAAAACACAAAAAGATTTCTAAAATATTAAAATAACTTTAATAGTCAATGCTATTGCAATTGAGTTCTAAATATAATTTATGGGTTGCATAAATTTAATTTACCAGCCTAGCTTTCAAGTTCACATTGTTTGTCTATCCAAAAAAAAAAAAAGTTCACATTGCTTGACTTTGATAATGCCACTCTCAAAAGTCACACCAAAATTATAGCCCACCCCGGCCACCCTCCGAAAGGCAAAACAAACTGCCTATAAAATGCCACACCTATTGCCATATATCCCTCAAACAAACCACACACACAACCAGTAACATTTTGCACCAACAAGCCACAAAAAATGGAGCAAAATTTCTACCTATCCCTCCTTCTTCTCTTTGTTTCCTTCATCACTCTCTCCCTCTTCTTCCTATTCTACAAGCATAAATCCAGCTTCACTGGCCCAAATCTCCCACCAGGCAAAGTTGGGTACCCCATGATCGGTGAGAGCTTTGAATTCTTCTCCACTGGATGGAAAGGTCACCCTGAGAAGTTCATCTTCGACCGCATGTCTAAGTACTCTTCTGAAGTGTTTAAAACCTCTCTTTTGGGACAACCAGCTGCTGTGTTTTGTGGTGCTGTAGGTAACAAGTTCTTGTTTTCCAACGAGAACAAACTTGTCACTGCTTGGTGGCCTGAATCTGTCAATAAAGTTTTCCCTAGTTCGCTCCAAACTAGCTCCAAAGAAGAGGCCAAGAAGATGAGGAAGATGCTTCCAAATTTCATGAAGCCTGAAGCTCTGCAGAGATACATAGGTATCATGGATACTATTGCACAAAGACACTTTGAATCTGGATGGGAAAATCGTGACGAAGTTCTTGTGTTCCCTCTCTCAAAAAAGTAATACTTTATCTCATTTCTCTCTCTCCTTGTTTTTTTTTTTTTTAAAGTCTAATCATAGAGAAAAACAGTGAAGTTGTAATAATTTTACCATAGAAAAAGAAAGAACTTGCATGAATTTGAATTCGTTAAAAAATAATAATAATAATTGTTTTAATTATTTTTTTACAAACATATATATCACCAAATACAAAAATGTTCTCGAAAAAAATACAAAAATATAATTTAAACATTTATTTATTATGTTAATGAAGTGGCGAAAATCATATTTATTATCACCTCAAATTATAAATTTTTTGTACTAAAATTTGTAATAAAATTAGTATTTATTTTTATAAAGTAGTATTATAGATAATACAAATTTTACTATATAAATCTTATAAATTGAGGTGAAATTAATTACAAAATTTGAAATGAATTGATGTTTCAAATATTTTTTTACTAAGTATGTGTTTGGATCCAAATTATTTTGCGTCTATGTTTTCAGCGTTTTTCTTTTCTTTTTTTTTTCTTTTTTTAACACGTGTTTTAGCTTTAAGGAACAAAGTTATTGTTCACACACTATTCATACATGGTTCATCTACTGTTCACACACTGTTCACGGGACCCACAACTACTTTATTCAAAAAAATATTAAAAATGGATTTCACGGCATTATTCACCAATTTAAAAATTATTTTGCTACAGTATTTTTAATTTTCAGTTTTTAGCTAAATAAGTTGTATCTAAACAGACCCTAAAACTATTTTACAGTAGATTTAATATATATATATATATATACTTTTTATTGAAAGATACTAATACCTTAGATTTGGTAATATTTATCTAGTGAAATTTGTAATAGTAGTAGAATAACTCAAATTAATACTTTTGTTATATCATTGTCAACAGGTACACTTTTTGGTTGGCATGCCGTCTGTTTCTTAGCCTTGAGGATCCCAACCACATCGCAAGATTTGATGACCCATTCAAACTATTGGCCTCTGGGATCATATCAATGCCTATTGACTTGCCAGGAACACCATTTAACCGTGCAATCAAAGCCTCCAACTTCATCAGGAAGGAACTTTTGCTTATCATTAAGCAAAGAAAGATTGATTTGGCAGAGGGCAAAGCATCCCCTACTCAAGATATATTGTCCCACATGCTTTTGACTTGTGATGAGAATGGAACATACATGAATGAACTAGATATTGCAGATAAAATCCTTGGTTTGTTGATTGGTGGACATGACACAGCCAGTGCTTCTTGCACTTTCATTGTCAAGTATCTTGCTGAGCTTCCTCATATTTATGATGGAGTCTACAAAGGTAAATATCAATTTTTTTTTTTTTTTTAGTTTTCTATATTCTTTGTATTTCATGATCTATGCCTATAATTTATTTGCTTTTCTATGCCTCTAGAAGAAAATTCTGATTGTATAGGTCTTATGTGATTTTTTAGTGTTTGATGGTCTTAACAATAAATAAATAAAAAGCACCTACTGAGTTAATTATAGATAACTTTCTAAGCCAAAAAAAAAAAAAAAATCAAGGAAAAGGCAGACAAATTAATGTTATCCCTTTTGGAAAATCAGGTTTATAAAAGTTGCTTTCGGGAAATAGCAATCTGAACTAGACGTGTGATCGTGACTGGATCAACCATGTTCGAAAGTCAAACTCTTAAATGTTTGAATACAAGAAATGTTTTTATATGGATGACTAAAATAGCATTTACAAGTAACCAATTTTAATCTAAGCCTAAATTAGGGATACAACTTTTCACAATTTTTTCACAATCTTTCAAAAAAGAAAATTCTGATTGTATAGGTCTTATGTGATTTTTTAGTGTTTGATGGTCTTAACAATAAATAAATAAAAAGCACCTACTGAGTTAATTATAGATAACTTTCTAAGCCAAAAAAAAAAAAAAAAATCAAGGAAAAGGCAGACAAATTAATGTTATCCCTTTTGGAAAATCAGGTTTATAAAAGTTGCTTTCGGGAAATAGCAATCTGAACTAGACGTGTGATCGTGACTGGATCAACCATGTTCGAAAGTCAAACTCTTAAATGTTTGAATACAAGAAATGTTTTTATATGGATGACTAAAATAGCATTTACAAGTAACCAATTTTAATCTAAGCCTAAATTAGGGATACAACTTTTCACAATTTTTTCACAATCTTTCAAAAATTATAAAAAAATATTGCATCTAAGTTATTGTTTATACTGCATCAAAGTTTTTTTTTTTTTTTTATTGGTAGAATATATTGCATCTAATAATAATAATAATTAAGTTATTGTTTATTTTCTTCTCCAATAAAAAAAAAGTTTTTTTTTTTAATTTAAACACGTTTAATAAATCTAGAATTTGACTTTTCAAGTCCCAGGACCCAACAACCAAACATTGGTGTCCACGCCATTAATGGTGATACGTAGTACGTATTAAGCATCTTCATTTTTATTGGTGAAAGAGAGAGGTTTTGCCTTATGCACATGGACATCAGGACACAGACCTTTTTATTTTTTTATTTTTTTTAGAGTAGTTGTAAAACTACAAATTATCTCATAATTTTTTTGTTACAACTCTGACGTGCCAGAATGTAATTAATTAACTATCATTTACATATGAATTCACTATTTTTTTTTATCAATCACACTCTGTCACATCATAATTGTGATAAAAAATTGTGAAAAATTATGTACTCCTAAACTTTTTCTTTTTTGATAAGATTAGGACATAGACCTAATTGACTAAGAATGATATGTTAGGCCGTCTACATTCTCAAAATATATATATACATATATATATATATATATATATATGTTAGGCTGTCTAGAACTAGCAAATAAGCCGGCAAAGAATATGAATCGTCAAAGGGAATTGGAATTTTTTTACTTGACATTAATTGAACTCTATCTTTATTATTCCTTTTTGTCTTTGTTCAGAGCAAATGGAGATTGCCAAGTCAAAAGCACCAGGGGAGTTGTTGAACTGGGATGACATTCAAAAGATGAAATACTCATGGAATGTTGCTTGTGAAGTGCTTAGACTTGCTCCACCCCTCCAAGGTGCTTTCAGGGAAGCCATTAATGATTTCATCTTCAATGGTTTCTCCATTCCAAAGGGCTGGAAGGTAAATCAATTCAGGAAAAAAAAAAAATTGATAGAGATACATTACTTTTCACAACTCCCTGTTATAATTGGAGTAACATCATTTTCACTTGAATCTACAATTGAAACAGACTTCTTATATGCGCTAATCACAACATATCATGTCAACAGTTGTTAAAAAATTTGTGAAAAAATCTTTAGATTTATTATTAAAAAAAAAAAACATAAAATTGGAACATGGCTAGCTAATAATATTTACAAAAAAGAAAATATTTATGTCATAAAAGTAACTTAAATCCTCTTCTTGTTGTTGTGTATGCAGCTGTATTGGAGTGCAAATTCGACTCATAGAAATGCAAAATACTTCCCAGAACCTGAGAAATTTGATCCAAGTAGATTTGAAGGAAGTGGACCTGCTCCTTACACATTTGTTCCCTTTGGTGGAGGACCAAGGATGTGCCCAGGAAAAGAATATGCAAGATTGGAAATACTTGTTTTCATGCATAATTTGGTGAAAAGGTTCAAGTGGGAGAAAGTTCTTCCTGATGAAAAAATCATTGTTGACCCCATGCCCATACCTGCCAAGGACCTGCCCATCAAACTTTTCCCACACAAAGCTTGATTTATTGGGATTAAGAACTTAAAAATCTTAGGTCCTTATCCTCCTTGATCATTCTCACACATAACATAAGGAGAGCAATTAAACCTTATCCTTTTTTTTTTTCAAATTTCGTCCTTGTATTTGTTTTTTAATGTTGTGTTTAAGTTATTCCTCTTGATATTTCAAGGACATAAAGAATATGTATAATGGAAAAGAATAATTAAGTTGTTTACTCAGATGTCATATGATGTTAAGTGCATAACGAAATTGTATTAATAATTATTGGTTATGGCTTTGGTATACAATATTAGGCACTAAATGGAGCCAATCTTGACTTGGTATCATAGTTTTTGTTTTGTTTTTTTTTTTTTTTTTTAGTTTATTTATTGACTTGGTATCATATTTAAGGAGCTATATAAGTGCACCACCCACTCCAAAGAAACAAAAGTCTGCAAAAATACAATGGTAAAACAAGAAAAAATCTATAAACGCAAAAGTTTGATATACGCTGATATGATAAATTATTGTTGATAGATAAAAAAGTAATATAAGTATTGACCTCAAAAGAAAACTAATACAAACTTGTCTATGTTGCCAAAATTGTTGTCGACTTTTTTTTTTTTTTTTTTAATGTATGTAGCAATATTCCTGGGCCAAACAGTCATGGCCGTTAACTTTGATCAGCATATTAGCGCCGTTTACTTTTTGGTAAGGTGGAATGTTAGCCACCTGAGAAAGCTTTCACCCTAATTGGTTAGCTAGTTATGGTCACTCTTTCAACTACCATTTTTTAATGCACTTTGCACTAAGGAATTACAATTAATTTTTAAATAATAGTTCAACAATTAGTGTGAAAGCAACTGCAAGAACTTTACTTATGAACCTTGAGATGTCATTCTTCTTTGGACCACAAATCAATGAATTTGATGTGATATCTAAGTAATTTTTTTTATTTTAGTAAAAGTTTTATGATGTTTCATAAAAAAATTTGAGTAAAAGAAAAATATGCCAACTAGTATATCTTTAGATATGGCAAATAAATTGGCTTTCAGTCTCAAAGAAGAGACTTGTCAACCATTGTCCATGTTGGGCGAATTAGTATTTTCCCTTGTCATGAGTGCTTGGGGTTATTAACGGGCTCGTTAGCTCAATTCCTGTGGGTGGATTTGAGGCGGGGCTTAGGTATTAGAATTTATAAACTTGCCCAAAAAAAAAAAAAAAGACTTGCCACTTGTGATCAGGGGACCTTTTAGTACTTGTAAGCATATGACCTGAATTATTGCTTGAATCAAGTCATCAAATTAATATTAATTACAAATGTAATCAAGATAACTCGGTCAGTGTTTTTCTTTTTGTATACTGTATATATACCCTTACCAACTTTTATTCTCTCATTTATTTTCAGCCCCCAAAGACTCTCTTTTGGGGGTCTTGGACTCAATTTTAGGTCAAGTAGTTAGAATAGGCTTGTATGAACTCGATCATTATTATCATAGGACTTTTATCATTCATTGTTAAGTCTTTTCTTATCAAGAAAAATAAATAAGAGTGACAAGATTTTTTTTCTTTTCTGACAAATCCCTTAAAGGCAACTTCAAGATGTTGACTAGGGGACATAAATTTAATAATACTTCATTTGATTATATAAGGCCCAAAAAAAATCACAAGACTAATCCATTAAAGTTTAACAAAAGAGTGACTTGCTGACTAGTGACAGTGAGATGGTCTAATCCATCTTTGTTGTTTGATTTTCATCACTATTGTGACAACCCAAACTAATCTTATTGGGAGTTTTAGCTTTGTATTTGATCTTGACTTTCTATTGTATGGTTTTAGTCCGTTAGCTTTTTAATTAAGAATTAGGGAAATTTTTTTTTTTTTTTTATGGATTTTAAATGGATAGGGTTTTTTTTTTTAGAGAGTTTTAATTTATTGTGTCCGCTCCTTTATCATCAGATTAAGATACCAATCGGTTTTTGGTGTAGGTAAAGATTAAACTTTAGATTTCTTATTCAACCATCAAAAACTTTACAAGCTGAGTTAAATGAAACCCACTTTAAATGAGTAGTGATTGATCTTCTTACAGATTTAGGAAATTTGTAAAAGGCGATCCAAACCTGGGTTGATAAACAAAAAAACGTTTCAGTTCTATAGTTTAGCATAAAGAGACATTAGAAGTGTTAAAAATAAACGAAAATTAAGAGACGTGTCTTAAATTAATTGGTGCTGCACGATGCAGGACAAGAACTTTGGGACAAAGGATGCACATTCTATAGTTTAGCATAGTGTATTTCTATGACATGGAATGACAAAGTCAAAACCACATAAAATCCACCAGTAATTGCACACCCTTACATTTCTTTTTTAAAACTATTTACATAAATTTAAATTACATATTTTTCATCCAAATAAAATGATTATTCATGCTCAAAGGATTTTTTTATCATTTATTTACAATTAATTTTAGAACAAAAATATTTTTTTTCATCCAAATAATATTTATTTTAATTTTCAAGGATTATCATTTCAAAAAATAATCCAACAAATAATAACAATAACAATAAAGCCTTAAATGGTGTTTGGATTTCTAATTTTCATAACTCATAACTCTGTTTCCATAACTTATAACTCAAAAATAGTGGGACCCATGACTCAAAAGCTTGTTTGGATTTCAATAACTCTGTTTCCAATTTTTGTTTCCATCACTCAATTTTCTGATTTTTGAGTAATGAATTATGGAAACTGAAAACACATTTTAGTTATTTTCGGTTTCCATAACTCTGTTTTTAATAGCATTTTTGTAATTAAATACACATAAAAGGACCCACTGTCAAGGTTAGCCGCAACTTTTGACCATTTTTTTTCTTTTCTTTCTTCTCCACTTTTCTTTCTTCTCCACTATCTCTGTTGGTTGGGTTCTTTCTTTCTTTCTTTCTTTCTTTCATTTTTTTTTTTTTCTTCTTCTTTCACTAGTCTCCTTTGGCTGGGTTCTTTCTTTCTTTTCCTTTTTTTTTTTTTTTCTTCTTCTTCTTTCACTGGTCTTTGTTGGTTGGGTTCTTTCTTTCTTTCTTTCATTTTTTTTTTCTTCTTCTTCTTTCACTAGTCTCCGTTGGCTGGGTTCTTTCTTTCTTTTCTTTTTTTTTTTTCTTCTTCTTCTTTCACTGGTCTTTGTTGGTTGGGTTCTTTCTTTTTTTTTTTTTTTCTTCTTCTTTCATTGGTCTCCATTGGCTGGTTTTTTTTTTTTTTTTTTCACTGGGTTCGGTGAGTTTGGGTACTGGGGGTTGAAGAAAAAAAAAAAAAGTAAAAACTGCACCAAGTTACAGGTATGAAGCCCACAAATAGTTGAAAAATATTGAGTGATGACAAGTAAGTGATGGTGCCAAACAAGGTGGGGTGTTTTAAGTGATGAGTGATAAGTGACGGAAATTGAGTGATAAGTGATAAGTGATAAGTGATAAAATAAATAAATAATAAATAATAAAATTCAAACAAGGCTTAGTCTCAAAATTTTGAGGCCGACTATAAATCCTTAAAAAAGAATTTATAATGCTCAAATTATTAATTCTTTAGTTACAAGTATTTTCAACAAAGACATCTAATATTCAATTCTCCACATCCCATTATTCAATTCTCCACATCCCATTGTAACTATCGACTATCGAATATTCAAAATAATAATAATATGTATAAGATTATCTTTAAATAGTTTTTTTTTTTTTTGAGAGAGAGATTATCTTTAAATAGTTAGATTTACATTTTAAAATATAGTATCTCTATAATATGATAAAAGTTCAAATTCTAAATAAAAAAAAACAAAACAAATATCAATACTCACAAAAATTTTAATCTTGCTAGTTTAAGCCCTCAAAAAGTTATAACTTTCAAGATTTGGAATTCTCAGCAATCGAGCAAATAAGAACAGGGAATGCCACCATAGGAGCAGCACTGAAGCTTGATTTAAAAAAGAAAATAAGATGTAGTAAGAACAGGGAATGTACATGATGTGACATGATAAGACTCAACCAGGAAGCCACTTAAATTAATTTTGATCAAACCATGGGAGTGGGGAGTTTTGGCTGTATTCCATTTCCATAAGTCAAAAAAATAAAAATAAAAATAAAATAAAAAAATACAATTGTCGAAGTGACCCGTTATTATTGGTGTGAAAAATATGATATCAATAGTAAAACTAGGCGAGTACAAATAGAAGCTCATCGACTAAACTGTTGTGAAAAAAAAAAATATTTGTAAAATTTGGTGTCTTTGTCATTTGCATTTACAGAGTTTACCATATGCTACGTGGAGTTCCTTTGAGACCGTAGTGGCAATCTCAGCAGGATAATGACTTACCATGATAGAAATTGTTTTTTCGATCAGAACCATATTTTTTTTTCCATGTTAGAATGAAAGCAAATAATTGAAAGTATCTTGCTCATGCATGCACCTGCGTGGTTACAGCCATTTATAAATGCGAGAAACGTTTTCCACTTCGGCGTGCTGTGTCCAAATCACAGATGGTGAATTATAGGTGGTGGAGTTGTAAACTTATATGGGTTCATCACTTGGACTTCAACATTCACAACTTACCATGTATGCAACTTGTAGCAAAAATTGTAGATTTTATTGTGGTCTTAGTATTTTTTAATTAAGAATTAAACCATAAACATCTGAATTTTAGAACTAGATAATGGAGAGATAAGAAGTGAATATAGCATTTAGGTTGCATTGGGTATTTCCTGTTTAGGATTTTGGTGTAGTTATCTACTTTTAGAGAGCTTAACTAGGTTATTTATGAAGACTCACAAAAATGCTCAAAGTTCATTTATGTTCTTACAAATTATTGAAATTTCTAAACATAAACGTTGAAATGATTTATGCTCTCTTATCCACCTCATTGCCATCACTTAGTTTTCTATCTTTGAGAAATCTCAACTCTATGTTTGACTAAGTCAAACCCAGCCCATATAGCCAATCATGGCCCAACATAATCTCTAATTATTTTATTAATAATAATTTATTAACTAATGTACAATATTTTGCAAAGTTTATTACATATAAAATAATCTTTAATGATTGCACACATTGATGGTAATTTGGCCACACAATCCAACATCTCTTGCTTGGCCAAATAGGCCAAGATGCACAATCATTATTGAGCTCATAATATAATTGACAAGGATACCGTTTAATTCAGAAACTTAAATTTATGCATTTTTCTAATTATTTTAGATTAATCTCTCAGTTTCTTACTCCACAAGTACAAGTTCTTGTGGGGTGGGGTAGGAGGCTTAAGTGGCAGTTCAAGAAATTTTTTTAGGGTGGTCACTAATTAAGAAACTTAAATTATACAAAAATTAATAAAAAAAACTTGAATATATCAACATCACAAAATATGCATGCAAATACATGAAGTTTTATAATTTTATTTTACAAGTTTTTATATTTTGAATTCATTGTATGATAGTTTCATTACCAATGCCATAAGCTACGTCTCTTCAATGTACATAATTAATCAATTATTCATCCACTATTGTGTTTATAGCATTACTCAATTAAGATGAAAATCCAACTCAACTTTAATTTTTGTTGTTACATTATTTTGGTTTTATGCATATCATTATGAATTTTTCTTAATACTTTAATTTTGTTTTTGTAAATAGTGTTACTCTATTAAAACTTCAATGTGTAAAAGCTATGAACACACTACCTCACCCTCGATGACTTCAACTAGTCTACTTTTTGTCTTTAACAATTGCTACCCCACTCCCACTCATGCTCCACTCAAGAGACAATTAGACAATAAATCAATAGTAAACATACTAAGAGCACTCACATAGGTCAATGCAAAATAGTATAAAAGGTTATTTTTTACATTTAACCCTAAAATTCACCTACAGATTAGCTAAATTTGTGTAACCAAAAAAGAAAGAAAAAAAAACTACATTGTTATCATTGCTATGTAAAGTGATAAAAAAGAAAAAGAAAAAAAAGAGATAAGATATTTGAATTGGGAGAATAATAAAAAAATTGATATAAAATAATATTTTAATAAAATATAGTATGAAATAAATAATCTGATATGAAGTGTTTTGAAAAATAGTTTTGTAAAATAAAAAAGATACATTCTTATGTTAAAATAGACAAAAAAAAAAATAAAATAAAAAATTGTACAAATTAATGTGAATATCATAATAATTCAATAAGTAATATACCCTTCTACATGGGGCCAAGTTTTATAAAAAGAGTAAGTCAATAATTTGTGCCCAAGTTTCATAAAAAGAGCAAGTCAGTCGTTTGTTACGTCACTTTATTCTCTAATATTCTCTAATAGTAGTTTACTATTTATATTGAAATTTCCAACTCTAATAACTTTATTCACGTGTGTGGGGAGGGCCGGACAATAGCAAGAGTGAAAAATGAAACAGAGAAGAAAAAACTGAAGAAGACCAAGCACATGAATTGAGCAAGAAGACGATGATGAAGATCAGTGGCAGCTCTAGGAATTTTTTTTAGAGAGGTCATTTAGAAAGTTAGATTAAACAAAATTTAATAAAAAAAAATTTAAATTATTTAGTTATTGACAAAACAAAAAGTTGCAAATACATAAAATGTTATAATATCATTCTATGAGTTTTCATATTTCGAAATCATTACATTATAATTCATTATCAATTGTTATTTTCTATTGTCAATGTTAATAGATATAGCCATTTTATTTTATTGAGTTTGTATAACATTTTTATGCAATTGTCACTATCTATTTGTCATTGTTTTTATAAAAATATTTTAAATTAAATGGCAAAACTCATCCCACTTGCACTACATGAATTATTGACTCACATAACCACACACATCCATACATCAATAATACACTAAGTGTCTACTTAACTAATCAAATACTTGAATCTCTCTCATGAATCTCATCTCATCTCTATTCTTTATTTAACTATCTCGATATCTTTGATTCTAAGANTTTAAGATGAAAATCCAACTCAACTTTAATTTTTGTTGTTACATTATTTTGGTTTTATGCATATCATTATGAATTTTTCTTAATACTTTAATTTTGTTTTTGTAAATAGTGTTACTCTATTAAAACTTCAATGTGTAAAAGCTATGAACACACTACCTCACCCTCGATGACTTCAACTAGTCTACTTTTTGTCTTTAACAATTGCTACCCCACTCCCACTCATGCTCCACTCAAGAGACAATTAGACAATAAATCAATAGTAAACATACTAAGAGCACTCACATAGGTCAATGCAAAATAGTATAAAAGGTTATTTTTTACATTTAACCCTAAAATTCACCTACAGATTAGCTAAATTTGTGTAACCAAAAAAGAAAGAAAAAAAAACTACATTGTTATCATTGCTATGTAAAGTGATAAAAAAGAAAAAGAAAAAAAAGAGATAAGATATTTGAATTGGGAGAATAATAAAAAAATTGATATAAAATAATATTTTAATAAAATATAGTATGAAATAAATAATCTGATATGAAGTGTTTTGAAAAATAGTTTTGTAAAATAAAAAAGATACATTCTTATGTTAAAATAGACAAAAAAAAAAATAAAATAAAAAAATTGTACAAATTAATGTGAATATCATAATAATTCAATAAGTAATATACCCTTCTACATGGGGCCAAGTTTTATAAAAAGAGTAAGTCAATAATTTGTGCCCAAGTTTCATAAAAAGAGCAAGTCAGTCGTTTGTTACGTCACTTTATTCTCTAATATTCTCTAATAGTAGTTTACTATTTATATTGAAATTTCCAACTCTAATAACTTTATTCACGTGTGTGGGGAGGGCCGGACAATAGCAAGAGTGAAAAATGAAACAGAGAAGAAAAAACTGAAGAAGACCAAGCACATGAATTGAGCAAGAAGACGATGATGAAGATCAGTGGCAGCTCTAGGAATTTTTTTTAGAGAGGTCATTTAGAAAGTTAGATTAAACAAAATTTAATAAAAAAAAATTTAAATTATTTAGTTATTGACAAAACAAAAAGTTGCAAATACATAAAATGTTATAATATCATTCTATGAGTTTTCATATTTCGAAATCATTACATTATAATTCATTATCAATTGTTATTTTCTATTGTCAATGTTAATAGATATAGCCATTTTATTTTATTGAGTTTGTATAACATTTTTATGCAATTGTCACTATCTATTTGTCATTGTTTTTATAAAAATATTTTAAATTAAATGGCAAAACTCATCCCACTTGCACTACATGAATTATTGACTCACATAACCACACACATCCATACATCAATAATACACTAAGTGTCTACTTAACTAATCAAATACTTGAATCTCTCTCATGAATCTCATCTCATCTCTATTCTTTATTTGACTATCTCGATATCTTTGATTCTAAGAGAAAAGAGTGAGTCTTTGTTAGTTGTGCGTATGTGTCTAATATGTGCATTATTATTATTATTATTATTAGTTATAAAGTAATTTGTGTGTGAATATGCGCATGTATAATGTAAATATAATATAACTTAATATAATTTAATAATCAGGAAATACATAAGGTTTGAAACATGTATGGTATTGTTATTATGTTATAATAATTTTTAGTTATAAAGTTAGTGATTTGAGGGGAAAAAAAAAAAAGTAAATATGTGATCAGGTATGCAAGATTTAAGCTAAAGTGTGCAAATATATTTTTAATGATAAATTAAACAAGTAAAAAATATATATATATATATATATATAAAATATTTTTTTAATAAAAAGTCAGGGGGTTCATTTGAACCCCTGAAATACATCTAGCGCCCCTATGATGAAGATCTAAAGAAGAAGTCCATCAAATAGTTGTCTAAAGGTTTTCTCAAGGTGGTCTCTTTTTTTTTTTTTTTTTTTTTTTTTTTTTTTTTTCAGGGTGGTCAATTTTTTCTTTAAGGTATACAAATCATAAAATTTTAAATATATTACATATAATTTTTTTTTTTAATTTTCAGATCAGATGGTCAGTGACCACCCTACCTTTAACGTGGTGCCGCCATTAGAGGGGCTTAAGGGCTGTGGTTTAACTTTCTAAGAATGAGTTATATGTGTATAGATTAGGTAGAGTAGCATTTTGGCAAAAAAAAAAAAAAAAAAAAAGTCTACTATATATAAGAGGAGTTTATTTAAAAATCTATCTGATCAAAAGATAAAAAAATCTCTCATTTTCTTTTATTTTTGTGCGGGTGTAACCAACCTACCCAACATTGTCATATTGCTTTCGCAAGTTAGTCCAAATCAGGAGGCAGGACAGTTATTAGGTTGTTGAATTCCAAGCAACGCCATCACACTTACAGTCAAGCGAATAAGTTGTAGGTTTAGTTTTTGTCCTAATATTATTGTTCTTAAATAGCCCATTTCATTATTGCTTCACGTTTTGTATGCCAATCCCATGTTTAGGATTTGGCGAAATTATACCTCTAGTTCTTAAGTTTCTTAAAGTGTCTTTGTCCACATGTCATCGTAACTAACGGCAGGCCTAGCAATGATATTCTCCTCATCAACATAAGGTGCATCCCACCCACATCGGCAATAAATTCATTAACCCAAATCAGTAAATTTGAAATGATCCTTTTACTCAAAATATTCAATCGTGGCTCCGTGTACAGATTTAATCATGGTGCATCTCCCTACCCAAGAAAGACTCTTCTTCAACTTTTCAACTTTTTTTCTAACCTTTCTTTTAGGAACTTTAAATATTTTGAGGTTGCCTTTGAAAGGAATAGAGGAGCACCCAAGTACACAACGTCATGTTGAAGGGATTTCATTTCGAAGATTTGTTTAATACCTACGTGTTTGTTGGTGAGTGAGTTTGGAGAAGTGAACCCCTTATTTATCTATGTTTAGTAGAGTTGACCAAACCATCTACAGTGCAAATTAAGATAATCATTGATAGCAAATGCTTCCCTTCTACTAGCTTTTTAGAATGGAACATTATAATCTGCGTACATAACATGAGTGATGGTTGGGCTATTAACATTCACCTTCATCGTACTGATTCTACCCTCTCTAAATTCTTTCCCCAATAACCTAGAAAGAACTTCCTGATTGATAATGAACAAGTGAGGGAATAGAGGATCCCCTTGCCTTAATCCTCTCACAGGCTTACTGTTGAAACACTCTCAACGATCCAATTCATAAACCTTTCATTGAAACTAAAGTTGATGAGCACACTTGAAGAATTTTCAATTAAGTTTAAAAGCCATCAAGCTAGCTTTGAATTTCCTTGATTTGAAACTATCTTTTCCAACCCATTACATGGCAAACTACAAGACTATCCATGTGTATTATTTAAACTAGTATGTAACACATACTAATGCACGAGAATAATAAAATTGTAGTGGGGCTATTGATGTTAGCTTGCGTTATTAAATATATAAGATATTAGTTCGATTAGGACATTTAGAGGTTCTAAAATGATTTTTCCTTACAATTTTCATGATATTAGTTATGCCAAATTTCTTATTACACTATTATTACATATATAATTTTAAAAAACATTATTGAATACTACATATACAATATCAATTTACAATTATTGTCCTCGAAATTCTACTAAATATAACACAAAATTAAAGAATAAATTGGTCCAATAGTATCTTATTATTTCTTATTGAGGATATGTGCATGGGACCGTTCAGCTCAATTATAATTTATTATGTTCAAGATCTTTGCATACAAAATATATAAATAGAAATCATTTAAAAAATATACACATTAGCTTAGAGAAAAAATAACAGAAATATCATCTCATAAGTGAATCAGATTACCATTGCCCAACCAAAGTCTAACTCAAGTTTTGCCTGAAAGTCTTTTTGTACCAAATAATACCTTTCTAGATGCAGGATACTTTAGACATGGGTTGGTCAATTTATTTTTGTCATGAGAGAGGTACTTAACAGCCAAATATGAGCACCATGGCCTTTTCTTTTCCTTTGGAAATCTCCATTGCCACTTCATAAGAAGGGCTGGCTTGGTTGAAGTCCACCTTCGTTAAGGTGATTGAAAAAAATCCAAACCATAAAAAGAGATTTTAAGATGATTGAAAAAAAATCCAAACCATGAAAAGATTTCATTTTTTTATAGGATGTTAGTAAGGTATACATGACGAGACCTTTTTGCATTACTCTAAAAAAAATTGAAAACTCAAACATATCTATCTCAATAGGAAATCTAATTTATACACTAACTTAACTCATTTGTCACAAAAATTTAAAAAACTTAAATTAAATAGAACACATGACACAAAATTATACTCTAATTGAATTCTAATTTGAAATATAATTGAATTTTCCCTCAACTTTGTCTATATATATATATATATATATAGACAAGTCACATAACTCATTAAAAAAGTTATGTCACTAAAGCTACAGAAATGATCTCTCAAATAGTAACATGATAAGTAGGAGCAAGATAGCTCCAAACCAGTTTGGAGGAAAGCTTTTTCCCTCACTCAAGTACCCATTTAAAAGCCTAGGACATGAACTTCAGGAGGTAATAAATTGCAGTCCAATACCGAAAGAATAAAAATAAATAAATTAGGAGCACTTTTTCCTTGGATTTAATGAACAATTTAACTGTCAATCAACTCCCTATTTCAAATGAGAGAACCAGGGACAAGTAAGCAATCAAATAGAAGAAAAAGATGCTAAAATCAATTTACTAATAAAATGAATGGGTACACATTTATAGCTACACCTCACAAGCTGTATATGCTACAAATTTGGATATAATTTGAACATGTACATGATACAAATAAGAACTATAAACAAAGGATCAACACAACTCATTCTCCAAGGAACTTCCACAACTGAAAATCTGGATGCTTTGGAGTCTCCGGTACATGGCAAAAAGGCAGTGTGAAACTTTCAAGAAGCATAGACAAGACCACCACCCAAATGAAACTCTAGCAGGATGTATGACCCGATAAAGAATGAGGACTAAATTGCCGAAGAAATGCTCAATAAACACACATGAGATCATATTGCCTCCTAAATAATGAAAAATGAGAAATGATGGATGAAACCTAGTTGCTACATACTCAAGATTGATTAACATATAAGACTGGCACCAACCCAGCCATCTTGCCATCCCTCCCAGGGCGTTTCTTCTTCACCTGTAACAAGAGTGATGGAATATTAAGCAGAGACTTTACTAGTAAAACTGATATCCTATCTCCACAAAGCAGTCAGTACCATTAGCAACATGTTTGAAGATATTCAATTACATGTAGCCTCTTGCTATCTAGACTCAGCACTAACAAGTAAAAAAACTTGGGTATCTTTTTTCAAATTTTTATCCCTTAATTCCATTTACTTACATAGAACCAACCATCCACTTCATCCTCGATTTCTACCTCTTCTCCTGCTGTTAAATTTAACTGCAAGAAAAAAGACATTTAATCATATGCATATTTGTACCCGAAGCAGTCAACAGGTTAAACTTTCACAAGAGACATAAATGAATGAGCAATGTAATTGGCAAGGAGCTCAACTGAATTGATTGTGAATGGTTTGTTGATTTAAAATAATAAATAAACCTAAGCTTTCAATTTTCCACAGAATCGAAAGCATCAAAGGGGTAGCGTGCATGCTAAAACACTAGTGGCCAGACCCTCTTGAATCATTTGCCTAACAATTTGTAGTCCAGAAACCAGATTAAATCAACAGGACTCAACTAACCTCATCATCTCCACCTGCAGTGAAGTCATAGAGTGCCGTTCCAAACTTTGGATTTCCAGATGAAGCTCGTTCCTCTTCTTGGGACCCAAAACTCTGGGATCCACGCCCAGCTAAGGGGTTCTCATATGACTCAAATGAGTATGGAGGAGGCTCTTCTCTAATCTGATGGAAAGGAAAAGAAAAATAAATGGCGAATTAACAATTTAAGTCTGATCATACAATAGTAAACTAGTTATATGTTTCTCTTGATAAGTACAAAAATTGACACAGAAAAGGCAGTGAAACTAACCGGAGAATTTACACCCTCATACAAAGAGGTAACACCTGTTGATGGATTGCTAAACCTGCTCGCCATTGGCCTCTCCTATTATAGGGTAACTGAAGTGAGTCACAATTAATCCTTCAAATCAAAAGGACGTTGTATTTGCAGTGACAAAGTTCAAAACATCAAAAGAGGCTACCAAGCAATGCCTTGCATCTGTTTGTAAACATTCAACTAGAGCTATGACTAAAGAGGATAAAAAGTGGATTTCCATTAGAATTACAAAAGCTGGGCCTGACTGCTACTTTTTCGCCCAGATTGCAACACTATGTTTCATGGAGATATAAAAAGCAGTGATGCCAGGTCTGTCTTGATCAATATCTGATAAGATGCGCTTTTTTCGCTTCCCTAATATTTCAATTTAGGCTCAATCTTCTGGAAGTTAAAGGAAAGGAAAGAAGTACTTGGAGAATTTAAAGTATGTGGGGCAGAAAAAAGAGACTTCGTGGTGGAATGAAGAGGTTCAAGCAGCCATTTGATTAAAAAGAGAGAGAACTATAAAAACATATCCAGTGTAGAGACAATACTGCTTCTGAAAATTATGAAGTGGCAATGAAGTAGGCAAAGCAGGTTGTCAGAGAGGCTGGTTTAAGGATTATGATTAGGTGTTTAGCAAGTTGGGGACTACGAATGGAGAAAAGAATATTTATAAACTTGTTAAGACAAGAGATATGAAGTCAAGAGACTTTAAGTGTTTCAAGTGCATTGAAGTTTGGAAATGTCTGGGTAAATTGGGTGTAGGATGTTTGTCAACCTTTTCAATAAGATCTTTAGCATCAATAAAATGCTTAGTGAGTGAAGTAAGGGGTCCACAAACTCCCTACTACATTTGCACATATAACACCAATCTATCACAAGCAAACGTCTCTTATGCAGATTGTCTATAATCAAGATTTTTCCCAAAGCCACAGTCCACAAAAAGAATGCAACTCTGGGTGGCACCTTCGACCTCCAATGCTTTTACATAGAAAAGACATGTCACTAGTAGAAATCAAGGAACAACAGAAAAAAAAGGTGTTCCTAAGTACACTAAAGTGATAAAGGATATGTATAATGAAGTTGTAAATAGTGTCAGAACAAGTTTTGGCATCACAAGCGAGTTTTCAGTCACTATAGGTTTACATCAGGGATTAGCTTTGAGTATATATCTTTGCACAGGTTATTAATGAACTTACTAGACCAGTTCAAGATGAAGTCCCTTTAAGTATGTCTTTTTAAAAACAATATAGTTTTAATAGATGAGACTAGACATTGAGCTAATCCCAAAGTTGGAAATATGGAGGGATCCATTAGAATCTAAAGGTTTTAAGTTAAGTAGGTCTAAAACATAGTACATGGAGTTCAAGTTAGGTAAAAGTAGAAAGAGAAATAAAGGATTTGTAAATTTTGATCATCAAGAAATACCAAGAATGCGTATTTCTTTAACTTTGATTAACAATTCATAAGTATGGAGAAATTGAAAATGATATGAATCAAAGGATAAGAGTAAGGCATATGACTTGAAGAAGTGCACCAGAAATATTGTGTGATCACAGAATATCTAATAAATTATATGGGATGCTTTATAAGCTACTATAAGATCCACCATGCTATATGATATTGAATGTTATACTGTTTTAAGAAGCAACATGTTCATAATATGAGCGTAGCTGAAATGAAAAGTTAAGATGAATAAGTGAAAAATAATGAAAAATACAATACAAAATGAGATATTTGTTTAAAAATAGAGGCAGCTCCTATCAAGGAAAAGATAAAGATAATGTCATTTGAGACAGTTTGGTCATATGCAAAAGAAAGCGTAGCTAAAATGAGAATCTCAAGATAATAAGTGGAAAAACAAGAGAAGATGAAATACAAAATGAAGAAATTCTTATAAAGATTAGGCTAGCTCCTTTTTAGGAGAAGATGAGAGAGCATTTAAGACAGTTTGGTCATATGCAAAAGAAGAAATTAATACACCAATTAGGATGAGTGAAATACATTAAGGGATCAAAAAGAGGTAGAGATAGAACTAAAATAACACCAGTAAAAATAGTAAAAAAGACATGTTAATTCATAATGTGACTGAGCGTTACTTCTTTTTTCTTTTTTTATAGGAGTGAAAGACAGGGTATGACTTTAGATAGAATGAATGACAAAAGAAGAATACATTTGATCCACCTCAATTAGTCTCTTAACGATGCATACCTGACCTCAAAAGTTTTTGGAAAATGGCTTTGCAGTTGCTATTGTTGTATTAAGGAAATGAAAGGAATGGAATAGAATAGAAAGGGATAAAGTATTTCCTTCTAGTGTGTTTGGGTGCTATAAATTAAAGAATCAAAAGGAAAGAAATACATAATTCACTATTATGCCCTTTCCATTTCAAGGGTTAATTTATTAAATAATTGAAAGGAAAGAAATATATAATTTTCTTCATATGACCCTTATATTTTATGGGCTTTAAAAGAAAATGGACAGTAAAATAATTTCCTTAATTAATGGGGGCAGGGGATATAACATTCCACCCAAAAGTAAAAATTTTGGACACAGCCCATTGTCTATAGTGGAATGGATAATTCCATTCTATTCCTCAATTCAACACGGTATCAAAACTTACTTTAGCTTCCTTGTGTTAACATTGCTTTTAATTTTCAACTTTCAACTGTACAGTCTGTATTAATGTACAATCAAGGGACTACTATGAGCCTTTTTTTTTTTTAATAAGGAACTACTATGCACTTTATCAGTCTCCAAAAAAGAAAACAGCTCGGTATTGGTGCCATGTTGTTCAAAAGTGTGCCAAAAGCACAAAATGTAAAAACCCCAAGGCCAACCGCTTTGCTTGCCTGATAAGTGAGGTGAGTTATTTTTTTCTTATTATTATTTCTTTGGTAAGTAAGGTGAATTTTATTGCAAAGAGACTGTACAATAGACACAGAGGAGTCTAAACAATACAAAAAAACTAAATTATGTACAGACAGACAACAACTCTATAATTTCAAGAAGGGAACTGGTACAAGTTATTGTATGTTATATGTTACAAATATTTCTATTAGAAGTTATTGAAAATTATGCATTTTACTTCTATCAAGTGTGCACTTGCCGAAGTGTGCCTGACACTTTTAAGTTTTAACAAAATTCTCCTAGGAGCTTGACTGATAAAGATAATGAACAAAGAAAGAAAAAAGAAAAAACAGAGATGCATTGCATTGTCGTACCGAAGTTTGTGAAGCCCCATATGTGGTGGGCTTTGAACTGAATAATGAAGGGTAGTTCATTCCACCAAAGTGGGATGATATAGAAGATTCAACTGATCCTGTTGACTCTGGTGAAGATGTCCCAGATGACCTTGCATCATCTTCCTGTGAACCAAGAAACAAAGTAAGTCAATAAGAGTTCTATCCAGGAAATCATTGGAGATATATACTTCCAATCTCCAGCATTTTGTATGCTAAGCCCAAGTTTAGGATTTGACAAAATCATACCTCTAGTTCTGTAGTTTCTAAAAGTGTCTTTGCCCACATATCATCATAACTAACTGAAGGTCTAGCAATGATGTTCTCCTCATCAACATCAGGAGCATCCGTTCCAACACCGGCAAGAAATTCATTAACCTAACACGAAGTAAATTTGAAATGATCCTTTTGCTCAAAATATTCAATAGTGGCTCAAAATCAAACCAAAAAAATAAAAAGTGTACAATTCAATATTTAGCAAAAGATTCTGAATAACTCAATATCAAAATTAAAGGCTACTAGAATAACTCAATATCAAAATTAATAACTCAATATTAAAGGCTACTAGAATCCAAATTCAAAGGCTACTAGAATCCAAATTCCAGAAACAAGTTCATACACCGCTTGTACCTTCTAATCAACAAATAGTACTGCAAATTTTTTTTAGGCACAAAAATCATTCAGGAAAGAGTAGTAAAAGGCCATTCTCAATTTATGTAAGACACAGTTCCCCCATACCAAGATCAAAGACAATTACATCCAACAAAACTCTAAATGACTTCTCAGTAAAATGGAAAAATCCTTTATAGATCCAAGGAGATCAAATATACAAACCATCGAGGTGGAGAAAAACTTATTTATATATCACTTATAATTGAATGGCAAATAGTAATAGACATGAGCAAAAAGAGCACGATTATTTTTTACATAAATAAACACTCGCTAAACTTTTCACTTGTCTCTTCGAGTAAAAGGCCCTTGATCTGGTGAACAAAGACCCATAATTTTATGTATAAATTGGTGATATCAATCTTTATGTGGCACAGCCCCATCACAGATTATCCCTGTGCATGAACGCGCGTGAAGTTCCCACTTCCAACACTCAGAAACATTCAGAATGTTTTCTGGAGAGAGGAAGCTAAGAATATAATGCTCCAGCCCCATGCTTAGTCATTAACACTTAAAAGAAAAAAATACAAGAGTGACCCCATGTACTTTCTAACCCATAATTAAAAAGATGAAAATCCTTTTTTTTTTAATTCAACAAGTAATGAAAATTCAGTAAAATGCGGAAAAGGGCAACAAGCTATGTACATGGGAGTATACAGGAGAATCTGTATAAGTCAAAAAGGATACGGAAGTAACTCAAACTGCCCAATTCAAATTTAACAGAAAAGTAAATTCTTACCCTGTTCATTGCTGGTGCATTGTTTCCCAACAAGTCATCATCGCCAAGGTTTGCAGCCCAAGCATTTACTAGGTCATCATCAAGTGCATCAGGCTCAGCAGGGGCAGGTTTAGACTCATAGACAAGGTCAGAAATTCCAGTAGCAACAGCAGGATCACTCAAACCAGTCGATGCACTTATATTGTGCCGTGTGCAATAAATGTCAAGAAGTTTTGCACTTTAGGTTGAAAGAAGAGGAGTGGGTAGAATCAAAGATCAGAAATGTGAAAAGAAAACATTAGAAACTATATTAAACATGAAATTAAAGAAAGATCAGCCACAACAGAACAGAAATAAAGCAAATTCATAAAGTTCTCATCAGAATTTCAATCACAAGATAAAACCTCAGAGCATAGATAAATAAAACACTTCACACGCTAAAAGAAACACTAAGGTCGTAATTGATCTCAAACTTTTCAATTACGACAAGGGATTATCATCAATCAAGTCAAGCACATATGGATAAATGTGTACCTTATTGGCCCCAAAGGTAGATACTTTGCTCTTGGAACATAACAAAACAAGGAAACTAGATCTAGCAACCTCTCATGGGTTTCATAAAGTTTCTTGAGTTCGTCATCTGTCCATTCTTTTTTAGCATTGTCATGATTCCGTATTTCCCTGTTTATCCACATTGGAACTTTTATGAGTTTTTATAAAACCAATGATACATTTTAACTAAGCAACAAAAAAAGAAAACAATTAATTAAAAAAACAAATGCCAAACTCTTACTTGATCAAATCATCTTGCGCTCTGTACATTTCATCAAGAACCTTTATCATAGGACTTATTAAAACTCCAATGCCTGTGCCACTGGCACCTTGATCTTCCCCATTACTGAGATGCATCTCTGAAAATTGAGACTGCAAACCACCCTGGGCTAAAGTGTGTAAGAATTCATAGATCTGTAGCCTAAAAGGCTCACCAGACCTGATTGCCATGGTTGTAAGAGCTTGAGCAGCAATGATTCGAATCTGCAAGTGTCCATTTAGTACAACCCATATAAGAAAAAAAAAAAGTAATATTCAAAAGTATATTGACAATACATAAGAGTACTCATCTAGAAAATAGAAAATGATGCAATTAAGGCAGTTAACCTCTTAATATAAAGTTTAAGTTAGATTAGTTTGACAAATAAAATTCATGTTTGTTAGTCAAAAAGAGACTCATAGCACACTTGTACACACCCATCTATAAAAGACAATAAATTAGGGCAAGGCTTGTCAATGCTCTAACAGACATCATAATTCTAATTATCAACATATAAACATTCCACAAATCATTAAAACAATTAATGTATGATCAGGTGAGCACCGTACTGAAAGGGGTAGGTGGGGAGCTAACCATGTTTAGAATACTAAAATGTCTCAAAGATATATGCAGTAAACAAGTAACCATTGGATGACCACTCAGGTGGGAATTTATACCTCCCAGCTGCCACTGAAAGCACATCTCTGAAGTCGAGTCAATGCACCAGCTAGAGTAGGGTTACGTGAACTGGCAGCAGCGACCATTTTATCTGCATCTAACATCATCAATGCTGTACCAGGTGGGGTTGCAGATTCCCAAGCATATTCAGAAGCAGCATAATTTGCATTTTCTCCAAGAAACCATACCTGCAAATATATTTGCCCCACACATATTAATTCAGCGATCAATAAGGAATGAAATTTAGCCTATAGGACTTGCAGAATAAATTTTAACTTCAGAACCCAAAATATATATATATATATAGTATTAGTCAAATGCTTACAGCTGCTTGTACTAGCCTCTGTAAGGCCAGAGCCGCCTTTGGATCAGATGCAGAAACACTGTCAACTGAAGTAAGCCCCAACATTGACCCTGGTTGAGGTGGTGGCAGATCAAGAACTATAGTGACTGCCTCTAAAGCGGTGTGTTTTCCATCAGGGCCAGCTCCAACAAGGCATGTCTGGAAACGGAATTATAAAGCATATAAACATCGTTTCTGGATACTTTCAAAGTAACCAAATAAAGCAAAACATGAGGCAACTAAACAAAGAAAGTAGATGGTGTGTTAAGACAGAGGAGATAATAGCCAACAAAGGACAAGCAAATAGTAAAAACGAAGAATGATAATAGCAAAGAACAAGAGAAATGACAACAACAAAAAACTAGCTATAATAGACCAAGACATCTAAAGGACTTATTGTATTACATGTATATCCTACCCAACCAATTGATGAGCATACTCCACTTAAAGCTTATTGTACATCATATAATAGTTAATAATAATAATATAAAATTTAAAAAAAAAAAATTTTGATAAGTTAAAATTAAAAATAAAAAGCAGAAGAAGAAGTTGACTTTATGTTGAACAGAACCACCATACAAAAATGAATGCAAAACCAGTGGGCCGTGGGAGAGTGACCCTCCCTCAACTATTATAGATAGTAACAAATATATATGAGTTGGGTTCAAGTTACATCAAGTGTAACTTAAAACGAGTTACACATTTTTTTAAACTAATGATTTCTATGAAATCTAATGGTTAAAAAATCACTAATACCATGTCATCAATTTAAAATCAGTGACTTAATAGCATTAAATGTCATCGCAAATCTCTCTCTCTCTCTCTCTTGCCTAGACCTCTCTGAACTCACCTTCACTGGATCCCGTCGTCTTGTTCATCTTCTTAAATAGATCCATAACACCTAGTGCAGTGAGTACAAAATTGAATTTTTAGCATATACATAAATCACTATAAATCCAGAGGATGCCAATACTCAAAGTTCCAGTGCTTGAAAAGGAATTTTGCTTGCTGCATATATGCATCAGATTTTTCTCATCCATGGCTTCAATGTTTTCCACGAGGTGAGAACATGTTTCATTCTCGTTTTTTCTGTTGTCACTGTATGTTTTTTCTCCAGCTGTTTTGGCTTGTTAAAGGCGTTGACAATCTGTAGGAATGGAGTCCAACAACAGGTTTATATTGCCTATACTAATTCTTATCTTAGTTACCCTTGAATTAAAATTTCCACCGTTTAAGTAAAAAAAAAAAAAAAAGACTTTCCAGTTGATTGATGTTTGATTTTATCATTTATTTGGTAATGGGTTAGATCTATTTTTGGTTCAAAAAAGAAAAAGAGTTTACACCAGGCTAGAACTGCCAGTAATGATTCCGAATTAAAGCTTTGAATCCGCTTTAGTTTTTGCGGACTGCGGTGATGCATAATATTTTGATTGATATGGAAAATACACTGTAATTTAATCCTTGTAACTACAATTCCAACTTCCAAGTATAGTCACCAGAACCTCTATCTTGTTAAGGTAGGCAAGGCAGCCTGGAATGGAACCTTCAGGGATTTTTTTCTCTCTTCTTTGTTGTGCTAGGGGAGGAGCTTTTAGTTCTCATTGGAAATAATTAAGGATGGTGAGACATGTGTCCAGTGGAGTCTCAAAGAGCTCCAGGTAGCAGTGTTGTTGAAGAACAGCCATTTATAGTTGAGAGAGAGAGAGAGAGAGGATGTACCTAGAGAGGAAGGAGGATGGAGAAAGAGTTAATGGTCTTAAATGATACTAAATCATTAATTCTTAAATGTTGATGACATGTCACTAGTGTTTTTTTAACCTTTAGATTTTATAGAAATCAATGGTCTAAAAAAGATGTAACTCTTTTCAAGTTACACTAGGAGTAAGGAGTAACTTGAACCTCTCTCTCTCTCTCTCTCTCTCTCCTCTCTCTCTCTCTCTCTCTCTCTCTATATATATATATATATGTGTGTGTGTGTGTGTGTGTGTGTGTGTGTTACTAACTATATGGTCATCGGAACAGTGAAATTCACATTAAGAATTTGAGATTGCAACAAGTTGGCATTCTAGACATTTGCAGAAGGGATGACTTCAAAAGCTCATTGCAGTGGCTCTTTTCTTCCTGTTTGGCAGGAAAGACTTGTTCATGGAATGATAACTTTAACCCGGAGTAGTGTCAGTCAGCACAAAGTAATCATTTAAAAGGCATATTCTGAGTGAGTTATATCAGATCCATGCGCTCTTTCCTTTAAACCAATGTAAACCATCCTTTCCCATGTCAACAACTGCTTCACGCAGGCTGACCATCGATCAATTTATTAGCAGCAATTGCATACACATGGAAGAGATAAAATTGGAAGAATCAATAATACCAACATGCAGAATTTTGTAGTAGGAAATTTTCAAATAGCATTTGGCTGTTTTCAGAAAAAGGGTGTTCAAACCCTGGAATAACCCTAAATTGCATCATACGTATTTGTCATCATTTACATAATTCATTCAAGACACAAAAAATGCATAGCCCTCATACAAATGTGTGTGTGTGTGTGTTGGTCATCAATTTTTCTCCATGTCACCACCTAAAAATACAATAAAACAAAAGAAAAGCAGGAATATATATCTTTTTTGTGTTGATAAATAGCAGCAATATATATCATTAAAGAAACAAAAAGAACTAGAAAAACGTAAGGAAAGAAAATTATAAAACAAAGAGGAACAAACTATTGTAGGTCAAGCTCACACGAATACCTACTTTCCATAGTAGTTGCAACACATCAGCATCGATCTTCCCAGGAACTTTAGTAGCAAAAATCCTTGCAATTTCAAGAAGAGTGACAGCCATATCTGGAGTTGCCTAATGAGCCAACAATGAAATTGAGGAAAATAAACCATTCTTATTACATTTGGGATATAGCAACTATGTACACAACATAAAAGGAAGTACACATTCTTGGATAGCCAATGATTGTACAACGGAAGAAATTGCTCAAAAAATATGATTCATAATCAGCCTCATACCACAACGGGTACTTCTCTAGACTATACTTTGTCACAAATTCTACCCTTGGCTAAGTGTACGATATCAAAAACTTAATCAAAATTCAAAGTGGGACACATCTAATGTATTTTCAAACATATTAGAGAAAATTCAAGTTTAGACAAAATCCAAAGTGGGAGTAGCTCCTTGAGCAAAACATCAGTTTTAAGACATTTGAATAACAAAAAATCAACATCAACATCAAATATTTAAAAAACCTTTAATAAGTGAACACAAATATTTAAATACCTAATCAGAAAATCCCTTTTTAATTGACCACAAATAGAATTAGTACTAGATTTTGCTCTTTTGTCTAACCAGGTCAGTACCAATAAGCATAACAACAGAAAGAGAGGCTTTTAAAATAATTAAAACTAGATTTGCATTGGAGAGGATTTTTATTCCGTTCTTTATATTTTGCATTGTGATTATAGAACTGGAAAACTAATATTTTTACCCTCAATTTCCATTAATTCTCAAAGGTTTCCATATATAGTGTACAAGAAGTGAAAAATAACAAAAACAAAGAAGTCTGCTGACAAGGCCCCATGAACATCTAGTATCTACAAAGTAGTATTCCCCAAAATATAGGATCCCAGAGCATCAAAAGGTCAACAGATTGACATTTATTTCTCCTAATCAACTCTACCCTGTAAAATGATAGTTGAACAATCAGTATGTTATATAATGTCTCAAATTCCTAATTTAATTTGGTTTGGGTTTCCTTAGTGTGAAAGGAAAATCTATTCCTTATCCACTAAGGAAAGGTATTCCTTGTCCACCAAGAAAAGTATTCCATGTCTACCAAGAAAGTTATTTGTGTCCGCCAAGGAATAGGTATTGAAGTCTTATAAATAGACAATACCACAGAAGGTTTTGTGGCTTTGCCAAAAGGTCCTCCCACATATGGAGACTTTGGATTAGTTTGAGAGCACCACAATTAGAAGATGAGAGGGATCTCTTTGGCAATCTGTGTTTGCAACTTAGTTATGCAACTTGGAATCTAGTTCCCCTATACCTGCTGTAGACACTATGGATAGAGATGAATCATCATACTTTTGAAGATGTGGGGCTTTGGTGGTTCAACTAAAGTCATTTTTTGCTAGATTATTGTTCAAACAGTCTCGTATTTAGGGATTTAGTGACATCCTCATTTAGATTTCATTGATTTCCTTTCACTCCACTCGTAATTCCTTTTTCTTTTTCCCCTTTTATTGGCATTTTTTAGACTATCTTATGGTCACATTAAACATACATGGGTGGTTCCTCTTTTTCAATAAAACCTCATTACTTATCCTCCCCCAAACCACCCCCCCCCCCCAAAAAAAAAAAAAAAAAAAAAAAAAAGACAACAATTGTTTAATCACAAAATATATAATTAGTAAAAGAGATATTGGCACCATATTACAATAAAAAGCAGGAAACTAGAAGGTCAAGTTAAAAACTATCGAACCAAATACATTAGAAGAATGTCTTTGCAATGAAAATTCCATACCTTAAGACGGAAAATATGATTTTTGTCTTTACATACCTTGAAACGAGCATGCAAGGTGAGTAAAATATCATTCAATAGCGTTGCTGGCCAAGCTGGATCTGAGAGCTCTGATGCAATAATTGATTCTAGTTCATCAAATGAATCATGTGGACTTTGCATCCATATCAATGCCTTGATTACCATTGCTCGAACATAAACGCATTCGCATGCTACTGTTGTACGCACTACTTCCATCAATGAAGCTAGTAAACCTGCAATTGTATCCTTGCCACCTGTTCCATTAGATATAGAAGACGCTTTTCGGGTACCTAGAGACACAGAGAGATAGAGAATGGAATGCAATCAGATTAATGATCCAAAATAGAGCTAATTCAAGCCCACCTAAAAAAAAGGTGTACAAATAAAATAAACATAGATCATATATATAAATATTTCACAGTGCTAGTGCAAAGAGCAGAAGAATTCTTCAAAGGAAGAAAGTTTTGCTTAGCTATCAATAACAATTATATGCCAGAAGTAACATCTGAAGTGTTCCAATCCATTGCTGCATATTATTTTGACAAAACCATCTATAGCATAAAGAAATATTGAATTTAACATGACTTTCAACTAAATATAACTTAACTAATAAGTGCATACAGAAAATACACATTAGATGATGTAAATAATGTCATGGAGGGAGCCAAGATACTAATCTTGCCACATAATTACATTTGCCTATAAACCAGCCTCGCTCTTCCTCTTGCAGTATTTCCCCCACCTCCATGACATAGTATTTGCATCACTTGTATGGGTTATGTACATCCTAGAAACAAGTACATATGCTTCAGGTGCATGTGGCTTTTAACTATTTTTTGGTCACATTTGGTAAATATTCCTCTTAAATAATATATATTTAGGGGAGGGTTGATGCCATCATAGATAATCAATTAGTTACAACTTTGTAAATCTGTCTATTTAAGATTTTATTTTATGAGGCCCATGTGTGAAGTCCAATTGAAGTAAAAGTAGTGTGATTTCAAAGGTTTAGGTATGAGTCTTTCAGGTTAAAACAGTTTTTTTTTTCCTTTTCTTTTTTTTTTTGGGGGGGGTGGGGGGTGGGTGGTTTGGTTTATTTTATTGGTTATTGTCAATTTTGTATTTGGGGGAAAATCTTTAATTTCTGCAATTCTTGCAAATAAAGGATATATTGGCCATTTCTGCAATCCCAGGTATCTTAGGTTTCATTTTTTGTTGAGTCCAAGTTAGTCTTTCATTATGTTTTTAATTTACTAGTTAAACTAGGATTCCTAATACTATTAGTACAAGATAAATTCGTATATATTTGTGCTCAATGCACTCAAAGGAGGGAGTTGATTAATAAAATTATTGAGTGTTTTAAGCATTGAGGCATGTTGACCCTTCTGTGTTCTTTTCTCCCTTTCTCTTCTCTCTTTTCTTCTTTCCTCTCTTGTGATTTTGTTCACAGGTACTGTTCATTCAACCCCTAAATACCATAAAATCCTCTCTTTTCATTCTTCCTCACAACCCCAAATCAAGCCCTTTCTTTTACCTATCAAAACCTTAAAACCCCACATACTCTCTTCTAACAGATAGCGATCAAATTCAAACTGAATTTTAATTCCTAACACAACCCCATAGCCCTTTCTTTAACAATTCTAAACCATAGATTCACAAATTCTCCTAACCCTAAACCCACCATAAGTACACATAGACTAAATCCCCCCATTTGTCCTACATCAGGTAGCAGAAGGCTCTTCCATCAAAAAATCACTCAAAGTCAACTAGAGTTAAGCTACAGTATAAACACCAACCACTATGTAGAAGAAACTAAGCAACCTAAACCACCATATACAACCTTTGCCAAACCAACACAATTTAGCATAGTTGAAATGAGAACATCACAGTTAGATTCTAACTTGTACCATAAATGACACTATCCAAGTCACAAACCAGAAAGCAAAGAAAAAAAATTACCTTCAGAGTGTGAGTTCTCATTAGTATCTGAATCGTGGGAGTCTGCAGTCTCAGCAAATGAATTAACATGAGCTCCTTCATCAATATCCTGTAAGCCTACGGCAAAAGCTGCAGCCCGACTTTTTCCCATCTCCTGCACAACTCTTGCTGCCATATGAAGTACTGGCCTAGAGAAACTACGGAAAGAACTCTCCAACCTGAATCAAGCAACAACCCCCCCACCCCCCAAAAAAAAAAAAAAAGAAGAAGAAGAAGAAGAAGAAACAAATTTCAAATTTAAACACCCATAAATAAGACAAGCACTGACAAAACATTTAACTGAACTTGAGAACTTCAAATAATCCACCACCTGAAGAACCTCACAGAATAAATTTTCTAATACCAGAGAGAGAGAGAGAGAGAGATGTTTCTACCTTCTCATTACAAGTTTAATAAGGGGTTGTGGACGCTTTGCCTTTTGAGTTTTTTCTTTGGAAGCTTCCTTTAATGATACAGATGGTGCTTCTGGCAACTTAAGAATCTCTCGCGTTAAACGATACCACCCAGCAGCTCGCTCTTCAGTCCTACAGTATGTAAATGTAAGGAAAACTGTATCCCAGCAAATTATCAAAGCAGTGACACTAAACTACTTGCCATGTAATTGTAACCCTGCAAAAGATGAGAATATAATAAGAAAGAAGTGCAGATACAAAAGTTAACAAAACAAACCTCTCTGTGTTGTCGCTCTTTCCCAATACACATAAGATTGCCTCAAAACAGACTCTCTCACTAGGATCCAGGAGGAGTTGATATAGCACCGAGTTGAATTGAGATTTAATATCTGGCCTCTCTATTGACAAAAGTTTCAAGAAACCAATTTCTCAAACACTGAAGGAGAGAAATACCACTTGGGATATAATATTTTCAATTACTAACCATCTAGTGCTCGAGCTCTAGCTATTGTATGGCACAACCTGGCTAGTGAAACTCTGGCAAGAACATCATGCAAATGGAGAACATCCTGCAAAGCACCTGCTTCATATAACATCCAAACATGCTAAGGTTGCATGAGAAGCTTGGACAAAAAAAAGTCCTTACTCTCCTAGAAGAAGCAACTAAACCAATAGAAGCAAAACAGAGATTTCTCATTCACATGATCCAATTAATATTCGAAATAAGTTCAATGCAAAAGTCATCATGTTATACACCTTAGAATAGACTTAAGACCTTTCTTTGCCTCTTATAAGTAGAGCAGAAGAAAAGAAACATCAACTTGCATTAATCTCAGAAACTTAAAAGAACAATAAGGTTTTGAAATGAAATGCTGCCACATGCACCTAACAATTGTACAAAGATCCCAAAAGAAAAAAAGGATTGGACCTAATTTGAACAAAAGCTCAACTGAGTTATCTGATATTTCCCTTCTCCCCACAAGGTCCAAAAAATGGAGCACTGGTCAAAATTTTGGCCTCAAAATCATGAAAAAATGGTGAATTGTCTCTAACATGTGTCTTGGCAAAGAAATTCATTTTCATTTGATATCCAGTTCTGTTACTTGACAACATATTCTCATGAATGTGACAGCTATACAGAACTGACAAAAATGCAGATACCAAGGGCTAGATGTACTTTATGCACTTGATTTGTTTTTGTCTTTGATGTATACGTCCTGCATACTCAGGTGACACCCTTCTTCTTTTTAATATATTCTTATTACTTATAAAAATAAAATAAAAATAAAAAAAATAAAAAAAAGATACCAAGGGCTAGACAATCATGAAAGAGTTTCTGATACGCAACTGTGCAACTCAAAAAATCTAATGAAAAATGGAAGAAATATGCATAGAAAATCATGTTTGCTCTTGATTTGGATTAAATGGAATCAAAACCCAGAAACTTCATACATACAAACATACATACATAAATATATATAAATATATATATATATATATATAAATGAAATATTGCAATTATGAAACTTCAAAAAACAAATGCTATCCGTAATAATGGTAAGAAGTGGAGGAAGCTAAAAGACAACAAAGATTGATTGGAAAGAATACCTCCAGGCTGTGCAAGCTTTCCTGCACAAGGGTTATACCAGTACAGTGTCAGAATACATTCTAACAACCAACTTTAATTCTAATATTACATCATGTAAACAAAAATGTTCTCATAACAACAAACACCATTAAATTGTGAAAGAGTTTAAGAGTCAAACAATGAAACCTAAGGCCATCGCCACTGCATAAGGGTCTCTAAGAGCTAATTCAGAGAGAATTTCCAATGAATGCCTCACAGCAACAGGATCAGCAAATGAAACTCTGCAGACAAAATAAAACCACCTCATTATTGACAACAAAAAACAAAAACAGAGGAGGAATAGTTAAAAGATATCATCCAACTGAGACAAAAACAAAAAAATTGAATCATAAAACCAGAGTTTCTAAAATGAAAGCTATTGATCCATTGTGACTTACAGCCACCAATGTACATAAACATGTAAATACAAAGCATGAAAGGTATAAACAAACGAAAACAAAATATATTAGCAAACTGACATAAACAGAAATTAGACTGCAAGATCATAAAATCACAATTAGATATATGACACCCAATATACACAGCTCAAATTCATAAATATAAAAGGATATGGCTTTTATAAGTAATAAAGTTGATTAAATCCCCTAGCTTTCAATGAGAAAAAAATCATAGAATAAGAGCTTAGATCAAAAGGACAAATTGAGCTGCAACCATAAACTTCAGTCATGAGTAAATTGACTGATGAATGTGGCAAGTACGGAGAGAGAGGAATGGGAGGACATTTGAATAACAATGACTTCAAAAATGAATGAAACGAAATTAAAATAAATATTAATTTTCTGTTCCCACATTAAGGCTACATCCCCACACCTCTTCTAAAGGAAAATCCACTAAAGGTAATTTACAAAATCTGAGAAATTAGCATTGCTAGTGACACGTTATGGTAGCCCTTTCTCTCATTGGAAAATCTCACTACATTGAAATCAAACCCCAAACACCAAGCCTAATCATGTTTCCTTCTAACCATTTTCAATTCCTACTATAGACTAATCCTCTCTCAATTATCATTCAGGCACAAAGGCAATCCCCTCATTTTCCCTTCCTCCTCTCCCAATATATTTCAGGTTTGATTCTGGGCCTTGTAAAAATTAATGAAGGTTTGGAAATTTTTTGGGCTATTATTGTTTTGACAATCTGGGTTATTGATAGCCTCAAACTCCTCATCAGGCCCAACAGGCCATTAGCTCATGCCATGTCTCAAACGTGAGTTTAGGTTTCATTCATATTATTTTGGACCAAAAAACAAAGATTTTCCCAGTGCCCAATGGTTGGTCAATGGTCTTGGACAAGCCTACAACCATGGTTAGTCCAATCCACCATACCAGTTGTTTACCATCCTACCCCATTTCTATCTTAAGCAAGTTTTTGAATGTCTTCCTCGGATATGTGCTTTGAATCAAGGAAATAATGATGAAAAAAAAAACTTATATTTGCATTTTAAAAAGCAAATTAAAAACAGCTTGATAAGTGTGAATTAAATGAAATCTCCAACATACTACTGTCCTATATGCTACATGTGATCAGCACAACAAAACTACTCAAAATGACGTTACCATGCAACGACTGTATGCCATCAAACAATGAAGACCAGAATGAAGAACTTACCCCTGTGCAGCACGATGTAGAAATGCCGGATTTCCAGGATCCAGAGGAAGTCTTCTCAAAGCACTCAGTGCAGCATATTGCAAATTACTCCGAATGACAGACTAAAAATTAAAACAAAAATTAAATCAATAAATAAATAAAACTATACAACCGGTTATCCAAACTCAAAAGAAAAAACAGATAAAGAATTTCATATAAAAATAAATAGAGAAGAAATGGAAAGCATACTCGTTTCTGAAATTTTTTTTACTTAACCACTTGATATGACAATCAAATCTAAGACACATACAAGCAATAACACAGCTATAAAACTAGCAAAAATGGGTGACAAAAAACCAAATCAAAGTCTGGCATCATTGCAAGGTTCTATACATAGAAGTGTGGCTCCTTTGGTTGCTGATTGCAATGTTGATTTAACTTACTAACTTTACAGGAGTCATCATTTTTCATTAGTCATAAATATCACCAGGAATATGAAAATGAACAGAAAACTGCATGTCAAACCTGGTACCAGAAATCAAGATACTATAACCAGAAATCAAGATATAATTATTCTTATTTGCTACCAAGATATCATATTAATCAGCATGGTAAGTAAAATTACAAAAAACATGCAAGGCTATGACATAATAAAGCATAAAACAAATAGACAAGTTAGCAATGAATTATAATTACCTCCTTATCACCACCTTTAGTCCCAAACATGCCCTTCTTACGTTTTTGCGGGCCATCAGCAACCTAAAAATCAAAATATAAATGTTAAAAACATGATAGTTTAAAACATGATTTTGTTATAACTAGAATAATGTGATGAACAAAAGAACATGTCAAGGAGGAAGACGCGCACACGCCCTACATTCTGAGAAGGCACACATTACAATGTATAAATAAGTTAATACATAATTATCCTAGTAACGTTCTTGAAATCAAAGAATATAATGCCAAATCATTGGTGAGTAATATATTTAGGCAAACCATAAATAAGTTCTATGACTGTCAATCAGTTTCACTTCACATCCCAGCTAGAGATACAATGGAGGTTTCCATAATTGAGACCGTTTGGTACAGCTTATTTTTCAGCTTTTTTAAAATGGAGTTGTTTGAAAAGACTGTAACTAGAAAAAAGTGAATAAAAAATGTTGTACTTTGAAAAAGTGCAGTTTGAAACCGCATTACCAAATGGGCACTACATCTACTTCTAATTTTTTTAATCAGTTTTGGTCCCAAGAGACCTGGGAGATTCAAACTAGTGACCTCTTCATGAGGTGTGGTACCTAACCATTTTTCATTCCCAACAAATAAAAATTTGGCTATCCAAATCCACATACTCCACCATTACTGCAAAGATTAACCCAAAATCATTTCAACATGACAGGAAGAATATCTAACAGCTTAATTCTTATCCATATTTTTTACACAATTGGCTTCATGTCAACTATATTGACCTTGTCCAATGACAACTTCAGCTTAGCTACTCAAAATATGGTTCCAATCTTACCAATAGCCAAGGCTTAATTGTCTTTCTTTCTCCCTGTGGCTAACTCAATATTACAACAACACCACCACCGTTTGTTTTCTTCGTAAGTTCATGAGTCTTAACAATAGATACTCCTTGATTTTAGAAATGCTTTGGATCATTCCTTGAGTTTCAAAACAAACCCATTCTAATGTTGTGGTCTTACAATTCATCTTTTCCAAGCTATCAACTTTTAGTATGATCTAATCTAATTATTGTTACACAGAATTCTCTTTGCATGTACACTAATTAAATTTGGGGCACTCAAGAGATTTGCAATTTAGTTTCCTCTGTAAACTATGGTGCCAAAAGATAAGGAGTAACATGAATGGAGAGAGAGCCCCAGGACCGGATGGTTATTACAAGACTTTCTTCCAGCCATGTTGGAGTATAATCAAAGAGGTCACTGTGTGAGTGTTTCAAGTTTTTCATGAACAAGGTACGTTTGAAAAAAGCCTCAATTCTACTTTTATTGCTCTCACTCCTAAAAATCCTAAGCCAGTGAATGCGAAGGACTTCTAAACTGATTGCCAAAATATTAGCTAATAGGTTGAGGGTGGTAGTAGAAAATATCCTACTGAAGTGCATTTGTTAAAAGCAAACAAAATTTGGATTCATTCTTATTGTCAATGAATGCCTAGATAGTAGACTAAAACGAGGAGTTCCAGGATTATAATGAAAATAGGATTTGGAGAGAGCTTATGATCACATTAATTAGACTTTTCTTATTTACATGCTAAAAATATTTGGTTTTAGTCAAAAATGGAACTAATGGATTTCATATTGTATCTATGATTCGCTTCTAAATTTTGGTTCATGGTAGCCCCAATGTTTCTTAATAGCTTGAGCTATTGAGTAAAATGATGGTTAAAGAAGTTGGAGGGGTTAATTTTTAGTTTTATGGTTTTTTTTATAAGTGATAATTTGTTGACAATCTCACATTTTCTCTTTCTGGAAAATCTGATGATATTTGTGGAACTAACCTGGATCGACTTTGGTATTTGAGATATGTGTTCCATTGGTTTGAAGCTATAGCTAGATTGAATTTTTTTTTTTTTTTTAATAACCATTTAAAGACAAATTCAAATCACATCCCAGGTACACAGGAAGTTTACTATTGAAAAAAAAAAAAAAAAAACCAACAACAACTTAACAGAAAGTGCACAAATCTAAAAACTCTACAAATGAAGAAGAAGACAGGCCACTCAAGCTCAACATTCACTCAAACAGAGTACATGGAAAAAGAGTTCTTTTCAGTTCAAGAGTGGAAAGTTCCTTCCCCTCGAAAGTGCGGCAGTTCCACTCTTGCCAGATCAACCACATTAGGCACAAAGGAGGATCTGAAGATTGGAAGAGACTTTATCTATCCAAGGCAGGTAGAAGTACTTTCTTTGTACACTATCAAGGTCTTCAAAGGGTGAGAAAGACAAAATATAGGCCTGATAATCATATTCCTAAGATCTGTCAATGAGAAAATGATGGCCTGATAATCATATTCCCAATCTTGATCATGTCTCACAAAAGTGGATACCAGTGAATCCCACCATTGCCATCTCCCATTTTTTAGAGCATTGCATGAAAAGATGCTTGCTTTTGGCTGCATCCAATTTTCTTCTATTTTAGATTTCATAGATCAGCTGAATTTTGCATGTATTTTTTAAGTGAACCTTCTTGTATGCAACTTTTATACTAAAGGTTTTCGTTCATTCTAATAAAATCTTAGTATTACTTATCAGGTGGAGAAAACAGTCCTGATTCAACATAAACAGCCTACTTGAATAGAGCCTACTACTGTCCAACTTTTTTTCAATAGGTACCTACTATTGTCCTACTTGTGACATTAAACAAACCCCACCCCCCAAAGAATTTATAGAAAAGCTCAGCAAGTGCTGTTGCTCAAAGGTGTTTCCACTTTTTTATGACATCTGATTACATCAACAGACCTAAGAAGTTTTCACCACATATTTTAGTCAACTATTTTTTTTTTCCATTAAAATAAACCAACATCCACTTGATCCTCTAAAATGATATTTGCCAAAAATATATTATATCGAGTTCTAGGAGTGCAAAAAATTTAGCAAAAAAGTTTTATGTACTCTAAAGCTTCATATCCCAGTTCAAAAGCTTCTAAAATTCCGGAACAACATTACTGTCCTTTAATCATGAGTTACCATTACTTTTGACACTCATCAATGTGTCTATGTTGTCTCAAGCTAGTGGACACACCATAAAACTTCAACATTTTCTCCACCAATCAAAATCTATTAATGGGAGCACGATAACAATGTTTCACCTTTTCCCATCAACATAAGCTTTTGTAAGAATCAGTCATCCAACATGGTATTACAACTGGTTTTTCTCTATTCTCTCCAGTTCAAGCCATGGTATCCCCTCTTTCTGTTAATAATCCTAGGATTGTAAATCTGATTTTGTTGTGGGCTCCACAAGCAGTTTCATGGCTTATGGTGGTTGATCGTTAATTGTGAAACTTAAGTTTTGTATGAGCACAATCTTTGATGATAATTGGTTATCCAAGAAGAACAATAGGCCAAACTTGCTCATTACCTGCGTATTCTATTTCACCACCAAGTTAAAAGAAAATAAAAATTACGATTATACAAACATTAGTGATGAAGGACAAGGGGGAACTAAGCAAAATCAGATTAAGGATTTCTGGCTCAGATCTGGGCAGTGCTGGTATAGCTTCAATTTTGAGGAATTAGTGTTAGGGTTAGTGCAAAAAAGGTTGTAAAATAATAAGGATTATCGGGTTTCCAATGGAGGGAAGGAATAGTAGGATTTGAGGATGAAACAAAGGAGAAAAACCAAGATTTGAGTTGCTATTCTGGTGCTGTGAACGGTAACCATGTGAACGGTGATGGGGCTTTTGAGGGTTTTTTAGGGCTATTAGATGAATGTGTGCTTTAGGGTTTTGAAGTTCTATATTTTAGGGTTTAAAAGGTGAATTTACAAATGGTAAAATAAAACATAAAAATAAACATTAAATAAAAAGATAAACTTCCGGGCATCACACCTAAACTTCCTAAGCATCACACCTCGAAGAAGGTTGCATGTTGCATCACACAAACCTCTAACAAGCTTCATAGCTTCTCTAAAAAACTGAAAAACTTAATATCAATAGAAAGCATTATATCCCTTCAGATAGAAGACTAATACTTATTCCTAGTAGAACTTGGATTTCTTAAGAAATTACAAAATTGCCCGACATTTAAAAAGAAAAATAAAACAAAATAAAATTTGCTTCTCACTACCTGCATCAATTAGCATCTAGTAAATGTAAAGAACAAGAAAAAAGTAGCATTCTCTAGGTAGACATTTATGGAAGGAATCAAAATTGGACAAACCTGATCAAGTATGCCAAATACAATTTCGTACAATCTGGACAAAATATCAGAGTTGCTTGAAGTAGCATATGTAAGAGCCTTTAGAGCTTGCAATCTCCGTGCATGAACTTCAAAAATGATGGAAGAAAAATGTCAAATCATTATATATAACCACTTTAAATAGGAGTCAAATTCCCAATCTCAAAAATAACAACCACTTAATTAGTAAGGACATTTCAAAAAGAAAATGCAATCAGTTTCTTCCCTCTTGGATGATAGTTTCAATTTTGCAAACTAAAATAACATTACACCTATGTTACCATTTTCTCAAACCAACCAAGCCTCTATATCGTTTGAATTAGGCTGGCTCCTACAACCACCTTAAATTGAAGCCATATTTCCATTTTTATAAGTGACAAGCAGTTTATTTGTACCAATGCCATGGCCAATGAGCTCTAGCTCAATGGCACCTCCACTTATAAAAGTAAGGTGGAAGATGAAGTTGTAAGTTCAATGCCACTGGTTGCACATGCAACTTACCAATCAAAAAATTGTACGAAAGGACAAGTTAAAGAGACAATGAAACCATTTTCTTTGGGCACCAGGTTCCATCTTGCAATGGAAAACAAAATTATACCTATGTTACCGTGAGTCTATCACATACTTGAGATAAATTTAAGTAGTCATTTGGTTCAAGGTAATCTTTTAGGATTCTCGGAACCTGTGCACTCTCATAGTTGGTTGCAAATAGCTTAAGGAAATCCAGATGCCTATGGGCATCTAAATTCCTACTAATCCTCACCTTTTGGGGAATGTGGATTCCCTTTTAAAAAGATCAATATCCACATTCCCATGGTTAGGGAAAGTTCTACTTTCTTCAAAGTGACAATTATACCACCAAATTCCCTTTAACTAACTAGAATATAAATTTTCTCATTAATTGTTCATCAACCTTTTTTTTTTTAATTCAATTGTTAACATAAATGGGGGAGGCGATTCAAACCTAGGTTCTCCTCATAAAGGAGACCAAACAATGTCACCAAGCTACAAGGCTCTTGACATATACTCAAATTTATATATATATATATATATTTGATAGATAACAAAAAATTTTACTAAAAAAGAAGCCAACCCAAGTACATTGGGGATGTACCATGGGGGCAAAAATCAAGAACTAAAATTACAATAATCGAGTAAAACAGGAATAAGAACAAGTAAAATGCGATAGAGCCACACTCCAAACAAGGAGAGTATGGCAGAAAAAAGATTTAATCTCTAGCAAGGATCATTCACATCTCTAGAAATATAAATATATATATATATATATATTATGGTTATATTCACCATTATTTATTGTTATCTCCTATTTGGAATTAATTGTGCCTCAAAGAACAATATTATGCAGTAATTTTTCTCCAATTAAAACTATGCTGGTACTATGCACTCAAACAATCAGATAAACAATCATAAAAGAAAGATAGAATGGTCAGAGCAAGCAGAAGCTCAAAAGAAATTTCACATGAAAAGTTAAACAAAGAAACGACTTTACATTCAACATCAGCATTCGAGGCTTCTGCTGTAAGCTGTTCTACTATTCGGGGTACAACATCAGCTCTAGTCACCCCCCCAACAGCATCAATGTCAGCCAGAGCATCCCAATTTGGAGTAGGAATCCCACCACCTGTGCTTAAACCTTGTGCTCCTGTATCTGATAAAATTCTGGCCAAGTAATAGTAGACATACCGTAGAACACTCCTATCTTCACATTGCTGATTGAGCTGCAGAAAGAAAAAAGAGGGAGATTGAAAGAGAGAAAACATATATCATCAACACAGTAACAAAGATTGTTTCAATCCATGACAGGTAAATGTGTCAATGCCAAATGTTAAAGTTGTTATAGTATAAATTCAATAATAAGTAATACAATCAGCATAGCATACACAATTTTTCCACTTTCCAAATCCAGTCACACCAATAATTCATATGTGATATCTAACCATAAAGGAATTAAAATGACAGGCAGAAAAGATATCCCTTTTCTTGTTAACCACGAAACCTTCTTTTGTTTATTCTGTTTGCTGCTCCTAGAAATATTAATTCTCACTATTCATATTCTGATCAACCAATTCTTTGTTAAGTAAAATATTTATCAGAAGTAGTGAAGAGCGCTACCATGCACACATGGAGTATACAAGACATTCCAAAAAAAAAAAAAAAAAAAGATGACTTCCTCTCATTTCCATATAGTCATTAGCATCCAAAGCTATCACATTAAAAAATCACCAAACCAAATGTTCTGAAAAAATATTAATGAATTTTCAAACAAAAGGTTTTACCATACTCTATTCTATAAATGCCATAAAGATCCCAACTGCACCATGAGCAGGTCAAAGTCCTCAACTATCTCATACCCAGAAAGTTCAAACTTTCCAAAGCACATAAAACAGTATTTCATTGTAGATCATATCTTTAAATCATGCAACATCAAACAGAACAGGCCATTACAGAAACAGTTTTACTTTTAAATAATAATTATAAATAAAAAAATAAAAAATAAAAAACCTATTTCTTGCTAAACAGGGAATGACATCTAAAATGAGAGAACAATAATAAGAGGCATCATACCATGAGTAGAGATGGTGCCAACGAAGGGTCAACAGAATTGTACACAGCAAGTTTGGGAAACACATGATGCAGCAGCTGCTTCTGAGAACTTTTCTATACACAAGCAATGACAATTAAGAAAGAAAACAATAAACAAATAAGGAATGGAATTTTCCAATTAATATAATAAACAAAAAACAGCTTAGCGAATCACAAGGAGGGTGAAGCTGATGCTTACTTGATCAGACGTAGCAGCCAGTTCATGAATACTCCTAGCAAGTTGCGAATATGAAACAGGCTGTAAACACGAAGCAAGTTGCATTTAAGCACCAATACAGCAAACCATACAATCCAACCAAAAAACTAATTTGCCAACAAGAGATTTTTCTTGTCTCTAATTACATGCACACTCAACTCTGCCTATGTCTATGCTTTTTTTTTTATAAGTAATAAAATATATTGATATCAAAAGGGAAACCCCCTAGTACACAGGGAGTGAACAAGGAGCCAACAGATCAAAAACAAAAATTGCAAGAATCTAGGAAAACAAAAAGAGAAGGGAAAGATTTGTTTTGCAAAGCAAACAACCAATCCAACAAAGTTCTAAAAAAGAAAAGCTTGAGGTCCGAAATAGATCTCTCAGTATCTTCAAAACAACAACTATTCCTCTCCCTCCAAAGACACCACATTAAGCCATGAGGAACAATGGACCATATATAAACATTTCGATGACTATGCTTATTGTCATTTATTTTGTCAATAAACAGTCCCAAGCCCCCAAAAAGGAGAAGGGTTGTTGCAGTAGGTTGATGGTCAGCATAAAATTTAGTTACTCTATTATGAATGGATCTACTCAAGTGTTTCCACAAAAGACCCACCAAACAGAGCCTAAAACACATGAGTAGATCTTTATTTAAAAATTAAATTATATTTAGGAACAGAGAGAGAAAGAGCAACTCCACATTCTTAAAACGTATTTCAATTTTCTCAGTTTTTTTTTTTTCTTCTCCAATAAGTAACAATTTCAGAGAGAAATCTGAATTGTGTTACATTTCTTTTCTCAGTAATCAAACAGAGCCTAAAAAACCTGAATAGATCTTTTTTTTTTTTAATAAATAAACTTTAGGAACAGAGAGAGACAGAAAAACTCTACACTTTAAAAGATAAAATCTGAACTGTCTTACGTTTTGCAACATTTTCTCAGTAATCAAACAGAGAGCGAGAGATAGAATTGGACAAAAACTAAATATCATCTCGAATTTTCTCACAGTTTCTGAGCTACCAAACAGAGAATGAGATTCTAGAGAGAGAGAGAGAGAGCAACTCCACATTTTTAATTCACATTTCAATTTTTCACAATTTCAAAGAGAAATCCAAATTGTCTTAAGATTCGCAAACATTTTCTCAGCAGTCAAACAGAAGAGAGAGATAGAATTGGACATAGAACTAAATATCATTTCCAATTTTCTCACAGTTTCTCAACTAGAGAAAACTGAAACATTTTCTACCTTCTAAAAAAACCTGAATAGATCTTCTTTTAAAAAAAAAAAAAAAAAAAAAACCTCCACACATTTAAAGATAAAATCTGAATTTCCTAAGTTTCGCAACATTTCCTCAGTAATAAAACAGAAAGAGAGCGATAGAATTGGACAAGACCAAAATATCATTTCGAATTTTCTCACAGTTTCTCAACTACCAAACAGAGAGTGAGACAGAGATAGCAATTTCAAAGAGAAATCCAAATTGTCTTAAGATTCGCAAACATTTCCTCCGTAATCAAATCAAACAGAGAGAGAAATAGACAGAATCGGACATATAAACTAAACATCATTTCCAATTCTCTCACACTTTCTCAACCACCAAACAGAAACCGTGAAAGAGTTTACCTTCTTTCTCTGATGCTTCTGAGGCATGATATTGGTACGGACTGGATGGAGAGCAGCCTTAGCAGCCGAAACGGTGTCGCTATGGATCTGCATCAGCGCCGATCGCTTCGACCTCTTCTCCCCGGACGGCTTTCCCAGCGCCGTCGGAGCCTGAGTAGCCGCCGTTGAAGACGGTGCTGAAGCCGCCGACGCCGGAGCCGGAGCCGGAGTCGGGTCCGCCGTTATCAGATCCATCAGAGTCGTACCCGACGAGTCCTGTAGCACCACAGCAACAACAACTCGTATGTGAGTTTCGATTCGAAAAATTTTTTTTTTTTTTGGTTAATTTATTTATAAATAAATAAAAGACATGTAGAAATCAAGCAGTGGAGGTGGATCTGAGGGAATTGTAATTACAGCCATTGTGTGCGAAGCTTGTGAGCTGTAATTGGAAGAAAGCGAAAGACGACTCTTCTTCTATTCGGTTACTATGACCATATCATCGTCATATTATTATTCTATGTTCGTCCCTGTGTTAAACATGAACAAACAACCATGACTATCCCCTCTTAACGACCCTTTAAATATTTTCTTTCTTTTCTTTCTAATAAATATTCTTTTTGCCCCCTCAAATTTGAGTTACTTTTTATTTTGAGAATTTCAATTTTGTTAGATTTTATTTAGTGTTAAAAAGAGAGTTGTATGGTTAATATTATTTACTGGGCTCTAAATTAGACCATTTTATTATAATTTGGAATTACTATATTTTTGGTGAAACTTTTTTTTTTTTGCGTTTTCTTTATACAATTTCATACTTTTCCAAATTGTATAGTTTGTGTTCTAAATTCAGTCTGTGTTTTATTGTAATAGTAATCAAAGAAAAGCATCATACTATTGTAATCAAAGAAAAGCAATGAGAGCTTTAAGCCTTTAACCCCCAAACGCATATTAAAAAATAATAATAATAATAATCATAAGAAAATAAAGAAATGAAGAAGGCTCAAAGTCCAAAATAGAAAGCTATTGATTTCTTTATAAAAACAAAATAGAAAAGAGCAATATATATTAACATACCTGTTGAACCAAAACAATTAGAACTGCACTTTTGTTTTTGTAAGTAACGTTTTTTTCTTTTTTGGATTTTGAATTTAGAAAAGATGATGATGATGATAGTGTAGAGAAAAAGAACATAGAACTTAGAGGAATTAAGGAAGAACTAAACTGAAGAAGTTGAGTAGTCCTATTTTGTAGGCAATGTTTTACAAGGAAGTTAGAGATTATTTTTAGCATATTATCCTTAAGTTTTATCTCTACTTTTTAGTTTTTTTTTTTTTCTTCAAAACCAAAACAAAGAGATTTGAGGGAAAATAAAAATAAAAACCAAATATGAGATGAGATTAAGGAGCAAGGGAAACTGGGTATTAAAAAAAAAAAAGTCAAGTCTTTTTTTATGCAAAAAAAAAAAAAGTTAAATCTTGATAAAAAAAAAAAATTTTAAAAAAAGAAAGGAAAGTGAAAACGTAGAGTAATGCTTAGTTTGAAAACATAAGTCTTGGAACTTCCTTAGTCACCCACATGCTAGAGCAATGATAACGTGGGTCTGCCTTGGGCATTTTAATGAGATATTACACTCCACCAAGAAGTAAGGCCGTCTCCTTACGCCATTGGTTCCAATGCTCGCTTTCAAGGAAACCTTTCTCCAATGTGGCCTTAAGGACCTAGGATTTCAAGGACACACCTTCACATGGCGGAATGGCCGTCCAGGGGACACTTTTGTGCAAGAAAAGTTAGATAGGGCTTGTGCCACCACACTATGGCATGTGATGTTTCCAGAGGAACGGGTCTTCCACTTGCAGGTATTGTACCCAGACCATGACCCGGTACTCTTAAATACATAGTTGGTTACCCAACAGCATCAGGCTCGAAAAAATCAACTTCACAAGTTCGAAGAGAGATGGATAGCACACCTAGATTGTGAAAATGTGATAAGAGAAGCTTGGAGCCGAAACCCGCTAAATGGCAATCCAATGTTCAAACTATTTGAGAAGATAAAACATTGCCGCCATAATCTGGTTGCATGGAGTCGTAAAATGTTCGGCAACATAAAATCCAAGATTGAAGAGAAGCAAAATGAATTGAAGGAGCTTATCAACCTAAGGTATGCAACAAACTTGGAACAAATCCATAAGGTGAGGGATGATATCAATGACTTAATGCACCAAGAAGAAGTGTTTTGGCGGCAATGGTCAAGAGCTATATGGCTTCTAGCGAGAGACAAGAATACTAAATTTTTCCATAAAAAAGCCAGTCAAAGAAGAAGGAAAAAGCAGCTATGGCAGAGAGATATTTTACAACTTTCTTCTCTACTTCCCACCCAAACACTATAGATGAGGTGGTAAAGTCGGTGGATGTAGTAGTCACAAAGGAGATGAACCAAAATTTGCTTCAACCCTTCGTGGGTAAGGAAGTATGTGAAGCGCTCTTCCAAATGTATCCTTTGAAATCTCTTGGCCCGGATGGTATGTCTCCTTTCTTTTTTTTAAAAGTTCTAGCACATTGTAGAGGGGGATGTCACTAAAGTAGTCTTATATGTATTGAACTTAGAACACTTTCTAAGCAAAATGAACTTTACTCATATTTTACTTATACCAAAAAAGAAAGAACCCCAATCCATGTCAGACTATCACCCCATAAGCCTGAGCAACGTGATTAGTAGGTTAGTCTCAAAGGTTTTGGCCAATAGAGTTAAAACTATCCCACCATATACTATATCCGATGCTTAAAGTGCTTTTGCCCCGAATAGACTTATTACTGATAATACTTCTGTAGCCTATGAGATGTTGCACAGGTTAAGAAATAGAAGGTAGGGCAAGATTGGACACATGGCAGTGAAGCTTAACATCAGTAAAGCATACAATTGCGTGGAATAGGAGTTCCTACGCAAGATAATGTTGAAAATGGGCTTTGATGAAAGATGGGTTCACTTAGCTATGCAATGTGTCTCAACAGTAAGCTACTCGGTGCTACTAAATGGAGAACCACAGGGCTTCATCTCACCCGCCAAAGGATTAAAGCAAGGTGATCCTTTGTCACCCTACCTTTTTCTATTTTGTGTGGAAGGTTTGTCATCTCTACTCCGCAAGGCAGTAAACACTCAACAGGTTAGGGGGCTGATGTCGTGTCGTGATGGAGTCAATATTTCCCATCTCCTATTCTCCAACGATAGCTTGCTGTTCTGCCAAGCCATCGCTTCGAAGTGTGACCGACTACTACACATTTTGAGTCGTTATGAGCTAGCCTCGGGTCAGGCCATCAATAGACAAAAAAGGGCCATATTTTTCAGCCCCAATACTAGACTGAACCTAAGAGAAGAAATCAACCACATGTTCAATGCCCAGGTTGTCTCTAACTTTGAGAAATATCTTGGATTACCGATGGTGGGGGGTGGAATAAGGTAAATACATTCAAGGAACTACGAGAAGGGATCACCAAAACAATCATAGGGTGGAAAGAGAAGCTACCGAAGGTGCTTTGTGATGATATAAACTCTATCCTAGCCAAATACCAATAGGGACAATCAAGTAATGAGAAAAAAGTTTACAGGATAAGGTGGAGCAAACTATGTGAGCCAAAGGCAAAGGGTGGAGTGGGCTTCCTAGATATTACTGCCTTTAACCTAGCGATGCTTGCAAAACAGACATGGTGCTTAATTCATCACCATCACTCTCTGATGTACAGAGTTTATAAAGCACTCTACTTCCCCACATGCACTTTCTTGGAGACCAACCTGGGGAATAACCCATCTTTCATATGGAGAAGCTTGCTACAGGCCAAAGATGTCATACTAGAAGGATTGGTGTGGAAGATTGGAGATGGTACCACAATGGAAATGGAGAATCATCGTCAGCTGCCAAGAACCCCATGCTTTCGAAGGGTGGGAGCTAGACCACTTTTGGTGAAGGAGTTAGTGGATGAAGGTACAAGCAATGGAACCATGATAAGATTGCCTAATGGTTTGAGCAACTCACATGCAGGGATATTTTACGAATCCCCTTAAACAACATGCATGCAAAGGACACCTTAACATGGAATGAAAATAAAGGTATCTTTCTCCGTTAAAACAGCATACAAGGTGGCGACGAGATTTCAACACCCATCATCAGGTGACCACTTCCTAGCGAGGCAAGATGGAAAAGTGTGGAGATTTATCTGGGCTATCAATACCCCCACCGAAGGTTTGGAATTTTCTATGAAGAGTTTGTGCAAATGTTCTCCCTACCTGAGCCAATTTGCAGAAACGCAAGGTGAAGGTGGATGCTCACTGCGCAATATGCCGACATCATGAGGAAACAGTCAGCCATATACTTTAGGAATGTCCATTTGCAACATATGTGTGGGCACTATTTCGAGGAAAGGTTCATAAATGCCATGCACAGACCACATATTTTTTCTTGTTGATACGTAACCCTGTGGAAAAACTGACAAAGAAGGAATTGGAGAGCTAGGCCATTACAACGTGGGCAATATGGAAACACTTAGGTACACCTCGAGGCTATCTTACATGGGGCAATGTCTTTTCTTGATGAGTACCAGAAGTTAGTGGCAGACCAAAGGACTTAGTAGCAGATGCTTTTAGTTTTTGCATGTTGTTGTCATTGTTGTATATCTTGTCTATGGGTTTAAACTAGCTAATTCAACACAGCTAGCCCGTGGACCCCCTTTTACTTACACTTGTAAAAATCTATTTATTTGAATAAAATGATTCTACCTTTAAAAAAAAAAAAAAAAAAAAAATCAATTAAACGTGGGAGTTAAACATTGCCTATTTTGTAGGCAAGGTTACAAGTGGGAGTTAAAAATGTATTTTTATTATGTAATCCTCAAGTTTTATCTCTACTTAAATTTAGGATATAAGGGCATTTTGGAACCCAAAAAAATGTCCAACCCAAATAGGGAAGCCCCTTAAATAGTATTAAAGATATAGGTAAAGTGTAATTTGGAAAATGATGATCCTCTTTGTTTAAAATTAATCATTTCATTGTTCAAATTATGTATAACAAAATCTAAAAGTGTATCTAGTATCACTTCATTTAAAATTTTAAATAATGTGGTACTATAGAGATAATCAGATATAGGAATTGAGTTCTTAATGGTGAAATTGACATTATTTTATTGCTTACCCTATTACCCATCAAGTCATTATTAGGGGTGTCCACAAGTCGGGTCGAGTTGGGTTTGGGTTTGGGCTCATCCTATACTCGACCTGATCCCATTAGGTTGCAGAAAACGAGACCTACCATCAACTGGAAAGCAGCAACAAATTGAATTGATTTGATTTTGTTGGACAACACTTGTGCAAAGTCGTCCCTACTCCAACCAAATCTACCCAAAATCCCCAATTTTAGAATTCACAACATCTAAGTTCCTAAATCCTAACATCCTATGACAAATCTAAAACACCCTCAAATTCATGGCATCCCTTTCCCAAAAATTTCCCAAAAATTAATAAAGGAGGTTGTTCCTTTGTCATGAAGTCAAGTAAAATACACAAATTATAAGATGTATTTTGGTTCTTATTAATAATGGCTTTCCTTTTGAGTTATTGAATATTGACATTGATTATTGGTAATTTTATGTGGTATATATATATAAACGGTATGTCAAAATAGGCAGTACTGAAATAGTTCCAATTGACAAACCAAAACAAGGTCCAAAAAATGGTATTCAGCACTTTAGTCCTCGTTACTAAACAAGTTAGTATCATCAACAACAAAACATTATGCATTAAAAAACTTTCCCAATAAACCATTTGCTAACCAAGAAATCCCCATATGATTTCACTAGATTAAACTAAGTTGAAAATCTAACTATTGGAGATTTTCCTAATTAAACTCTTTCATTGGTGTCAACTATTCAATGTTCATCATATTTGTCAAAAAATTATTATAAAAATCCCATACATGTCAATAAATGGAGATGAATATTTGGCATATGATGTTAGAGTGGGCTCGATATGCATCACCAAGGTTGTACCACGTGTTATCTTCATGCTTGCAAAATGTTAGTCTTGATAGGTTGCTTTAAGTCACCACTACAATAATGTACTTGCAATGAGATAAGTTGGCATAAAATCATATTTTGAAGAGACAAATTTAGCGTGATAATTCTAAAGATTAGCTTAGTGGTGTAATAAAGCTTATATTGACGAAGGTGGTAGGCGACCAAACTAAGTTTTTCTCCAAACTAGTTTAGAGATAAACCCTTCAAACTCCTCATATATCTTTCTGTTGAGTGTGAATTTTGAAAATTTAATTGTTGGATTGCATGTTCTTATTGTATCCTTCATGCTTGAAAATTTTAAGGAAAATAAAAAATCAATTGCTATGTCATCAAATAAATATTAAAATTTCAAGTTTTTGTGTTCTAAAATTTTGTATAAAAAATAAGTTTATAATCAAATAGTAAATAACATCCGATTTGAATGAAATTCGATACGTATGTTAAGAACATAAAGAACATGAAATTTAACGGCTAGGGATATACAATTCAAATTTTTTTTTTTTGATTGCCTTTTGGCAATTCAGATCCTATTTAAATTTGGTATTCCTTTTTCAAGAGTTTGAATATGGACTCATACATTGAGAAGAGTTTTACAATGAATCAAGCAACACAATTGACCTTTCCTAGGAATTAAGTTACAAACTTCATTTTTTGTGGTGAGAATGGATATATCATTGATAGTGTATATTTTGGCAAGATCCATCTCTCTTTTCCTTTTATTTTTTCCCTTCTTATTAATAGTCTATAAGTTGCCCCAAAAACACTTTTTTATTATTATTATTTATATGCAACTTAAATTTTCTTAGTGCTAGAAGAGTTTTCAAAGGTCAACAATGAGTAATCTACATATAGTTCTATTTATTTGTGAATTATGTCACAAAATAACAACAATATGTTGCTCATATGTTTTTTAGCCTGAGAGACACAACATGGTTCTTTATGCATTATGCCTAATGCGTGATTAACACAACGTTATTTAAGTAAGGAAACCAAAAGTAAAGATAGGAAATTGAAAGGAAATAAGTCGATTAAGGAAGTCATGAATAATATAAATTTTTTAAGAACACTTTTTTGAATACTGAGCTCTAAAAGCTCACTTTTAATAAAGGAAAATTTTTAGATATAATACCTTATATCTTTTTTTTTTTTTTTTTTTTTTTTTTGAGAAAGAATACCTTATAATATCTTATATCTTAGGTCCCCCGTTAAAATTAAGTCGCTTGGCTATTTAAGAAAATCAGTGAACGGTGTTAAAACACTTTTTATTTTCTTGTCATAAGCATCCACAGCAGTGGAGCTAAAAATTTAGCTTTTTAGCTCCACCAAAAGTTACTTTATCTATTATACCTATACACATGCTGCAGCAGTGGATCTATTTTAGCTTTCAATACAATAAAATAACATAAACATCACAATAAAATAATATATCTACTACAATAAATAATATCTCACTATAATAAAATAATATATTCACTACACTCATACATCACAGCCACACACAACCACAACCACCGCCGCCGCCACCACCACCACCACCGCACACCACCACCACCACAGCCCACAACAAAAGAAAAATCACAGCCCCACACACACAACCACAACCACCACCACCACCACCACCACCACACAGCCCACAACAAAAGAAAAAAAAAATTAACCAAGTCCACACATCACAGCCCCACACACACAACCACAACCACAACAACCACCACCATCACCACCACCACCACCCAACAAAAGAAAAAAAAAATCAACCAACCACCTACCACACCACAGCCCACACCAGGAAAAAAAAAAAAACAAAAAGTGCTGATCGGCGTGGGACGGGATGGCGTGGGACGGCAACGGCGTGGACGGCGACGGCCTGGGACGGGATGGCGTGGGACGGCGTGGGCTGAGGCGTGGGCTGGGAGGGCGACGGCGTGGGACGGCATGGGCTGGGACGGCGTGGACGGCGACGGCGACGGCGTGGACTGGGAGATGAGAGCTTGAAGAGAGAGATGAGAGAGATGAGAGCTGATGAGAGAGACGGTGAGATTATTTTAATAGAGGATTGAATAAAAAATTAATTTTTTTTTTTAGATGTGTGCTACAGTGCACATCTATTTATAGATGTGCACTGTAGCAATTCATCTATAATATTTACCTATGGCACCACTGCTGTATGCGTTTTTTTTGTGTTTTTGGAGCTAAAATTTAGCATTATAGCATTATAGCTACACTGCTGTGGATGCTCTAAAACTTGTGTCCTCTTTCTTTGACACGTTGAACCCAACAAGTTTTCTCTTTCAGTCCCTCTCCTCTCCTTGCTAGTAAAGAAGCACTCATGGCCTCTTGTCTCTTGAACACAAATCAAGCACTAAGTTACATTTAATTGCGGATCTTGTTGCTTTCTCCTTGTAGATTTCCTTTCAAGTCTCTTTTTTTTCACCAAATTTGTCATTCGATTGATAAGATGATTTTTTTAAGGCAAAAAACGAGTCAAAATGATAGGCATTCTCTTAAAACTTAATCTCTATGAGTAATGTTGATTGGGGAGGTTTTTTTTTTTTTTGCTGATTTTGGGGAGGTTTTAACATGTGGAGAGTTGTTATCTACAAAGGTTGGTTTGTTTCTCAATAAAATTCTTTGAACAAATCCTAGAAAATAAAGAGAAACAGAGAAACACAGATGTAGTGGTGGTATTCTGATTCCAGTGACAACTTGTCAATTTTAATTTCTTTACATTTAAAGTTTAATTTTTTTGGGCAGTGATAAAATTTTAGATATATATGGAAATTTATTGTGTGTGCACCAATTGCCAACAAATAGATGAAGAAGATGACAGAAAGAGGTCATGGGATTTCTCATGGAGGAAGTAGGATGTATTTTAACACTGTAATGATTTTATTAAATAACCTTATGGCTTAAGTTTAAGAAATGAACTTAAGGTACAGGACATAAGATATCGTATCTAAATTTTGTCATTTAATAATAAAAAAGGAGACTATTTATACATCATAACCCACAAGCCTACCTTTCATAAATTTGATGGAGTATTTTTATCATCTTCTTTAATTTTATGGATAACTTCCAAATCTATTATGTGCAACTTTGGTCATATAAGAAGGCATTCAAATTTGAGCGGCAAACGGTGCAGTACGATATTGATATCTAATCTTGGCATTATCTTATATGACCATAGGATTGAATACATATAAGAATCTTTCAGTAAATTGACCAATTTATTTTTCATGCATTCAGAGACCAAAACACATCTTAACGTCCTTCTTTGTGTAGTGTTAGACTTTTAGTTAAGATCAATAGTGATTGTTTATTCAATTATTGTATTAGATTTTTTTCACTTTTTCCAACATTTCAAGATTGACTTTTGGCAATTTTAGTTGAGTCCAATTAATATATGCCCTTAGAGTATACATTAATTATCAATTTCATGAATCGTTTTATAGAAAATTGAAAAAACTGTAAAAAAAAAAAAAAAAAGTTAGTTATTTTTTCATAAATTTTTTTTCCTAAAATGGTTTACTAATATATGCTCTAAAGTCATATGTTATTATAACCCATTCTAGTTTGCGATACATGGCTTGATAAAGATTCATATGTAAGCTCAAAATTTTTAATATAATTAAAACTAAATTATTAAGTAAATAGTAATAATAAATTATCAGATAAGTAAATAATTTTAACAAAAAAATTACTTAAAGTTCTAATTGTTTAGAGTTTAAACTTTATCAGTGTTTATCTATTTTTATATTTTAAAATTCTCCTTGGGCTTTATATATGTGAAGATAAGAGTCCAAATTTGTATATAAGGCCTTCGGCCTTATGCGAGAACGTGGATATGTCCGATGAGGAGTAAATGATTGGGAGAGGCCTAAAGTTGAGAATCACGTAAAGAAAGGATGGAAGAATATCGTTCGAGGAGTATATCCTTCTCAGATACGATGAATATCAGCCAAGCAGGTACTTGGGCAGTTTAGGTGACCTTCCAAGAAATCCCAACGATAAGGATGAACTTCAGGCATGTACAAAGGTGATGAGAATACAAAAATATCTAAAAGAAAAGCTATTACCACTGCATTAAATACACTGCAGCAACTTTTTTGGCCGCATTTATGTGGAGAAGACTCCTGAACAGTGCAGTCTTAACCACCACCATTCACAGAGAGCCAAAGAAGATGCCTGATGGGACATATACTCGAGTGAAGACTTAGATGATTAACAATTGTATGATCAAGATGGTTTGAAAGGAAACTATATAATGTAAAAGACCTTCCATAAGAGGGGGATTGAGAAAATATAGGGAAACAGGAGAGAAAAAGAATTACTATAGCACTAAGGACTGTGTTAGCTTTTAGGAACCATGGTTCGATTCATAATTCATCTTCTCAGACACCAAATTAATCGAGTTTTAAGTTTGTTTTTATGCTTGTTCATATTTTAAATCCTTACTAGCCATAGTTCAATTCGTAAATAGCCTAACTCTAACACCCACTCTCTACAAATTCATTGTTTTAGGCTTATTGGGCTCACATCCCATATCTTTTGGGTTTGGGTTATAAATTGAGACCCTACAATTGGCGCCGTCTGTGGGAAGAGCTTGAGCGATAGTGAAAGCAACGGTTGATGATGGTAGAACCAAGTCCACAACCAATAGAATTCAGGGCATCCCAACATGGTGATTCTTTTCTCAACCTGGAACAGAGAGGTGATCGTGAAGGTAGTGTGCATACCACACATACTCACCAAAACCAACCTCGAGATGGAAGTCATATTTTCCATGCAGAAAACAACAAGAACATGCAACTAGAGATTGATAAATTAAAAAGGGAGTTGCGCCATGCAAAGAAGAAGCGAACTTCTTCGAATTCTGATGATTATTCCAATGATGAACAGAATGTTAATTACAGGCAGAGGTCTCGAACCCCACCTAGTGAACCTTTTTCCTATGAGGACGAGCATTATCGTAAATGACAGTCTCGAAGCCCATCATATGGAGGCATAGGAAATGACGCTATGAGCAAGGCCCTGAACCAAATCTCCAAGTTGTCTTTCACACGTAAGATTGAAGAGGCAAGACTTCCTTGTCGTTTTCATCAGCCAACGTTCATTATCTATAATGGTCGAATAGACCCTATGGAGCATGTAAGCCATTTCAACCAAAGAATGGCTGTCCATCCCAAGGATGAAGCTTTGATGTGTAAAGTTTTTTCCTCAAGTCTAGGACCAATTGTAATGAGATGGTTCGATAGCCTGCGAGCAGATTTTATAAACTCCTTCAAAGAACTCACTCAAGCATTTGGTTCCCATTTTGTCACATGTCATAGAGTCGCTCGACCTTTGGCTTTCCTGCTATCCTTGAACATGCAAGAGGGTGAGATCCTGAAAACATATTCAGATAGGTACTGGTAGATGTTTAACGAGATGGATGACGATTTTGACAAAGTGGCCCTCAGACCTTTTAAGCTCGGCCTCCCCACTGACCATGGTTTAAGGAAATCTCTGGCTGGCAAACCTGTCGCCGATATGCGTTAATTGATGGACAAGATTGATAAGTATAAAAGGGTTGAAAAGGATCAACAATAGGGGAAAGGGAACGATAAGGTTATCCTTCAGGAGAGGACGGATTTCAGGTCAGATCGTTACAGTACCAAGAGACTACGGAGAGATTTTGCTAGACAATCAGGGTTGGCAAGTCTTCAAGCAGTCAATGTCATGTTCCGAGAACCAGTGCATCTAGTTTTGGAGAAAATTAAAAATGAACTATTCTTCAAACGACCGAAAAAGATGATGGGAAACCTTGAGAGATGTAATCATAACCTCTATTGCTAGTACCATCAAGATCATGGGCATACCACAGGAGATTGTAGGAGTCTGTGGGATCACTTAGACCAGCTTGTCCGTGAGGGCAAATGAAAACAACTCCTACATCATTTCAGTGGTCAGGGGAGCTAGACAAGCTTAGAGTCTTGAAGAGATGTTTCTTCAAGACCCCCCTTGGGAACTATCAATGTCATCTTCACTGCAGCAGGGAAAATAGGATCCTGCTCGTGTCGGGTAATGTCCGTAGTTCGTCTATCCATAGGAGACATTAATCAGGATCTAAAGAGGGCTAAAATGGATATTCCTCTAGTCCTAGGCTTCTCGGATGAGGATAAGATTGGAATTGTCCAACCCCATGACGATGCTTTGGTAATCACCTTTAGAATTGGAGGGTATGATGTGAAGAGGGTGATAATGGACCAAGGTAGTGAAGCTGAGATAATGTACCCCGACCTCTATAAGGGGTTGAATGTAAAACCTGAGGACTTAACGCCTTATAGTTCCCCCCTAATGAGTTTTGACAGAAAAGTCGTTATCCTGAAGGGCCAAATACGACTACCTGTACAAACTGGTTTGGAAGTAGTAGAGGTAGATTTCATTATTATAGACGCGTATTCACCCTATACTACAATCGTGGCCAGAGCCTGGCTTCATACACTAGGGCTGTTTCCTCTACTCTGCATTAAAAGGTTAAGTATCAATTTAAAGGCTAGGTTAAGAAAATTTTGGGAGATCAATCTGTGGCCAGACAATGTTTAGTGGCTGCCATTCAACATAAGCCCAAAGTTAAGTCCTCGGCCCATATTAGAAAGGATTTATAACAGTTAAAACCTTTGGCATTGCCCATCGATGATTCAGCCGATGAGGCGAGGTGTGAAGATTTGGTAAAGTTGCTATTGAGGACGATCCGGAGAAATTCTTTCAAGTTGGATCTCAGTTGCCTCCTCAAGAGAAGGAAGAGCTAATAGAATTCCTTAGAAGAAACATTGATATATTTGCCTGGAATGCTTATGAAGCCCCAGGGGTGGATCCAAAATTCATATGTCATCACTTGAAGGTCAACCCATTGATACCCCTAGGAAACAGCCTCCTTGGCGCCCATCCAAGGAGCACATTGATGCAGTACGAGAGGAAGTAACGAAGCTCAAGCAAGCTTGAGCTATTAAAGAAATGTTTTATCCTGAATGGCTAGCAAATACTGTGGTGGTGAAGAAGAAGAATGGAAAATGACGAATGTGCGTAGATTTCACGGACTTGAATAAAGCTTGCCCTAAGGATCCATTCCCTATGCCTAAAATAGACCAGCTAGTGAATGCCACTGTTGGCCATCCTCGGATGAGTTTCCTGGATGCCTTTCAAGGTTATCACCAAATACCTTTAGCCCTGGATAATCAGGAAAAGACTGCTTTTGTCACCCCTATGGGGAACTACCACTACAAAGTGATGTCATTTGATTTGAAAAACGAGAGATCCACCTACTAAAGAATGATGACGAGGATGTTTGAGTCACAGTTGGGTAAGAATATTGAGATTTACATAGATGACATGGTGGTAAAAAGCAATGTTGTTTTTGAGCATGTAGGAGACCTTGGAAATATTTATGAAGTTCTTAGAAGCTACAAGTTGCATCTAAACGCTTTCAAGTGCTCGTTTGGCATGGGATCAGGCAAATTCTTAAGTTATATGGTAACTCACAGGGTGATTGAGGTCAACCCTGACTAGATAAAGGCCATTAACAATTTGCAACCACCTCAGAATCCCAAAGAAGTCCAGAAATTGACTGGAATGGCATTTGCTTTGAACCAATTTATCTCTCGATCAGCGGATAGACGTAAACCTTTTTTCTTATTGATCAACAAGTGGAAGGGGTTTGAGTAGACTGAAGAATGTGCTTTAACTTTCTAGCAACTTAAAAACTATTTAGCTCGGCCACCAATCATGTCTAGTCCTGAACCAAATGAAGTCTTGTTTGTCTATATTGCTGTGACCCCTTATGTTGTAAGTTTGGTGTTGATACGAGTCGATTGTGGTGTACAAAGGCTAGTTTATTACGTGAGTAAGTCGTTGCATGAAGCCAAGATTTCTTTATCTGCCACTAGAGAAAGCCATCCTGGCAATAGTGCTTGGTACACAGAAGCTGCCTTATTATTTTCAAGCACATACGGTTGTTGTCCTTACCCAACTTCCGCTTAAAGCCATACTATGAAGTGCTAACTACACAGGGAGGATAGCTAAATGGGGTACATTCCTCATTCCTCCATAAAGGGACAAGTCCTCACAAATTTGGTGGCCAAGTTCACTAAACCCCTATTAGAAGAATTGAAATCAACATAGAACATGGATGAAAAATCGATTGGCATAATTTCTCAACGAGACCCCTCATTCTGAGAGGTGTGTGTCGACGGTGCAGCAAATCAGAAAGGTTCTGAAGTGGGTTAGTGCTGATATCCCCTGAAAAAATCATTATTGAAAAGTCATTGAGGCTGAACTTCACGACCACAAATAATGAGGCTGAATATGAAGCTCTACTAATAGGAATGACAATGGTTCAAAGAATGGGAGGAAAGTTAGTAGAAGTGTTCTCGAACTCAAGACTAGTCGTCAGTCAAGTAAAAGGAGAATTTGAGGCGAAAGATGAAAGAATGCAGGGGTACTTGAGTCAAGTTAGATGTCTACAATAAGAATTCGAATCTTTTAACTTGCTGCACATCTCTAGAAGTGGTAATGCACATACTGATTCTCTAGCCATGCTTGCAATCTCCTCGGTACAAAATCTGTCTCAGGTTATCCTCGTTAAGGACTTGTACAAACCCACGGAGATAAGAAAAGAGACAGTTTGAGTCCATCAAATCAGAGCTGAGCCAAGTTGGATGGACCTTATAATTCAATTCTTGATGGAGGATACTTTGCCTGAAGAAAGGTTAGAAACTGACAAAGTACAGAGGAAAGCTACTAGATTCTGGCTATTCAAGAACCAGAAATTATACAAGCGTTCCTTTTTAGGGCCATATTTGTTGTGTGTACATCTTGAGATGATTAAATTGCTCCTGGAAGAGTTGCATGAAGGAATTTACGGAAGCCATACTGGTGACAAATCCCTAGCACATAGAGCCATCACTCAAGGCTATTGATGGCCAAATATGCAAAAAGAGGCCCACGAATATGTGAAAAAGTACAATCAGTGTCAGCGGTTTGCACCAAACATACACCAACTAGGGGAAATCCTTAATCCATTATCTAGCCCGTGGCCATTCGCTTAATGGGGTTTAGATATTGTGGATTCATTCCCTAAAGTAGTAGGAAATAAGAAGTATCTGCTAGTCAGAACAGATTATTTTACCAAATGGGTTGAAGCTAAACCTTTAGCAAACATCATATACGTGGACGTGAAGAAATTTGTTTGGAAAAATATTGTCACTCGGTTTAGGATTCCTCACACACTTATCTCCGATAATGGCCTTTAGTTTGATAGCAAAGCATTCAAAAGTTATTGCTATGAATTGGGAATTACAAACAGATATTCTACTCCTACTTATCCCTAGGAGAATGGGCAAGTAAAAGTTGTTAACAAGGTCATAGTAAATGGATTAAAGAAAAGGTTAGATGACGCGAAGGGCAAATAGGTGAAAGAACTGCTGCATGTCTTCTGGACATATAGAACTACGCCTCGTAGGTCCACTAGGGAGACCTCTTTCTCAATGACTTATGGGGCTGAGGCTGTTATCCCTCTGGAGATTGATTTTCCAACGTTAAGAACTAGTTTATTCAGTCTGAGTAGCAATAATGAGCAACTAGAGAAGAATTTGGACCTAATTAAAGAAAAAAAAAGGGGAAAATGCAATGGTCCAATTGGCATATTATCAATAAAAGCTCAAACGAGGTTATGATACTAACATAAAACTAAGGCATTTAACACCTGATGATCTAGTGTTAAGGAAAGTTGTGGGTACTACAAAGAATCTAACTTGGGGAAAGTTATGACCCAATTGGGAAATGTCATATCGTATTACCTCAGGTGCTAGAATCGGGACATATTTTTTAGAAGACTTAGATGGTCATGTAATATCACGCCCATGGAATGTAAACAACCTTAAAATGTATTATTATTAAACTAGTTTTTTCCTTTATCAATATGTTTATCTATTACATAAAGGTTTTGTATTTTCTTCCATTACGGTTCTTATAAGTGTTTAAATTTAAATTCAATCATACCTAAAGTCTTCGGACCAGATGATATAGGTTAGTTAACACTCCATTACAGTTCTTATAAGTGTTTAAACTTAAATTCAATCATGCTTGAAGTCTTCGGACTAAATGATATGGGTTAGTTAACACTCCATTACAGTTCTTATAAGTTTTTAAACTTACTCAATCATGCTTGAAGTCCTTGGATCAGATGATATGAGCTAGTTAACAATCCATTACAACTTTTACAAGCATTTAAACGGAACCTAACTTATGTTCGGCCTCTCGGACCATATACTCAGTTTAAAATTAACGCTCAATGGTGTTCTTTGTAAGTGTTATACAAAACCCAATTCAAGTAAAGTATTTAATTATTTGCTTAGGTATCAGAGAATATATAAGACATCTATACCTTTCATTGCTTGCTAAGTTCATTAATAATTCTTATATGACCCAGTTTTTGCCAATATTTATCTAAGTTATCTGCATCATTAGCAGGATATTGTTGTTGAGCCTACTCAAGTTAAAGTAGCAACAGATCAACATTATTTGCAATAACAATAAACCTTATAATGTGTATAATGAAGATATAGAAAATAAAAGAAGAACGCTTTCATTGATAAAAAAGAAAGTATTTTTCAGTCCCTTACAACACAAACTAAAAAAAAAAAAAAAAGCAAAAACAAATAAAAACAATAAAGGTCCTATTATCTAAATCTTAGTCTTGGAGGCCAAGGGGTCAATAGTTTGGCTTGGCTGGGAGCTAGCAGCTTGATCCTTGGGTTCAGGAGTTTTCTTTTTACTTTAGACCTTACCCTTGTCCTGAAGATCCTCGGCTTTCCTACCTTGGCTGCCTACTTGGTCAGATTCCTTAGGACCTTCAAGGGGAGCAAGAGGGGCTTGGTCAACCAATGGCCACTCTGATACCTCTAGAGCTTGTTCGGAATAAGAGGAATTAGGACCTGGGAGTTCACAAATGTCAGGATCGTAATATATGCTCCTAGGTCACCTCAAGTCAGAGTTTGTAGGGACCCCAGCAGCATTAAGGGCTTTACCCTAAGATACATCACAATATTCCCTACATACTACAGAGAGCTCCTCTGTGAGTCTGACTTGAGTCTCCTCTATCCCAAGCTTATACGCTGCTTGCTTCTCAGCCTCAGCTGCCTCCTTGGCCAGTTGGGCAGCCTCCTTAGCCTTCTGAAACTTAGCTTGAAGACCCTTCACCAGTTCCCTCTCTGTTTCTAGATTAATTTCAGTTAAATACAACTGCTGGCATTGATCTTCAGCTTGCTTTTTAGCATTCTTAAGGCCTGCATCAGCACTATCTCTGGCCATAATTGCCTCTTTTAGCTACTCGAACAACTTAGCATAATCGTCCTTAAGATTACCCAAAGTTTTCTCAATCTCGGACCGAGAATGGGTCTCCGCCTTGGCTTTATTATGGGCATCTTTATTTCATTCTTTGGCCACGTAAACTTGTTGGGTAATCTACATAACAGAATGAAAAAATTTAGTGTAGAGCAAAGAAGAGGAATGAGTAAAAATGATCAAATGTTTACTTAGAGAAACAGATAAAATCACTTACCATAGCCAGGTCCCTCTTAAGGGACAGGCAAAGTTCTTGCTGACTGAAGCATCTGTAAGCATCCATATCTCTTGGTAGGAAAGATGGTTGCTCCAAGACTTCAGCAATAAGACCTGCCTGCCTCCCTTGATAGTTTCAGACTAAGGTGTCCCAAAGGAGGGGGGCACCATCTCGCTCTAGCTTAGGAGACTATATACGCGGTCCTCGGCGCACATCAACCGCGAGAGGATCCTCTCAGCTTTCAATAGAAGAAGACCTTCTGCTTTGCTAGTCCTTGGCCACTTTCTACTGTTTATTTTCCTTGGAAAAGCCCATCTCGCCTTCCTCAAGGGCTTCATTTGGCCTTTTCTTCTTCAGTTTAGGAACTGGCTTTAATCCAAGATTAACAAGAAGCTGAGGAGGAGGAGGAGGAGGAAGATTTGCTGAGGGCTTGGACTTATTGGCTTCCTTTAGGATGGTTACTTTATTCCTCCCCCTCATGAGATCCTTTAAACTTTTGTCATCTATTTTAGAAGCCATATCTTCCTATTCTTCTTCTGAAGTGTCTTCTAAATAAGTGATCACAGGAGCAGGGGTGTGAACACTTGAATGTCTATCTGTTTCTTCCTCGGCTTTCGATATTAAAATTGCTTGTATATCCTATGTTTCCTCTTCTTCAAATTGAAATTTATCAATCTTTTCTTCAAGCGAGGAAGCAGAAGATGCAATCCCTTCTTCAACTGCTGCTACTTCAAGGGGTACTTGTTGAATTGGTGGGGCGACCAAAGGAACACCTTGTGGGATTAGGTGATCTACTAGTGGAAGGTCATATGGCGCCAAGAAATTAGGCCGAGATACGTCTATCCAAGCAAGACGATAGTCATTCACCTTTATAGCATTGTTGATCTCTTGAAATTTGTTGGAAAGGGGTTTGAAATCCAAAACTAAATGGACAACTCGAAGTTGCCCATCTTCACTTACAAAAATTTAAGATTTGAGCAGGTAGTTGAGGGCAGCGACGTTGGTCAAGTTGAGCCGATGAGCTACAAGCCTTCTGTCTGTTAATACCATAACAAAGCCAAACATTGTCAAAAACTTAAAGTAAAACACTAATGCACAGAGAAGAAGAACAAAGCTAATGATGAAGAACCTAAATCTATTGTTAGGGAACCTAAATCTAGGACATCCCACCTGGATCTTCTAGTTGGGTTAGGCAATAAAGATCGTCATGCCACACTCCCGAGATGATCAGATAGTCGTCTTTCATCCCTTTGTTAGACTTGGGAAGATAGGAGATGAGCTTGACTATGTCGGATTGGGATTTAAGGTAAAATCCCGCCCTTTTTGTTTTATGCCACTCGTACATATGGACTACGTCGAGCCAAGTGAGTCCCAAGCCTAAGTGTTGGTTTAAAGCATCAATCGCTTCGAGGATCCTAAAGAGGTTAGTTGCGTATTGGTGGGGACAAAGCCTATAGTTACGAAGGTAATCTCTTGTAATACGACCCATAGGGAGAGTCATTCCTCCTTCTATGAAGGCTATCATAGAGATTATGACTTCTCTTACCGCTCGGTCAGTTGTTATTCCTTCTGGAGAACAATATCGCAAGACTACTTCCTGCGGTATGTGATACGTTTCTTTAAATATTTCTATCATGGCAGGGTTGTCCACTAAATACTTAAATCTACCCATTTCAGATGAATAAAAATGGAAAATACTGAAAACGACAATTGGGAAATGAGAATTTGAAAGCCGAGGAAGTTGGCCGAGGAGAAAAAGAAGGGTTCGAAGAAGTTAAAACTTCCACGAACTAAGGTGGAGGACGATCCTTGAAATTTTTAGAAGAGTTCTCAAAGATTTCTAAAGAAACAAGATTTTGATGATTTAGTGGGTTTTGTGAATTTGAATGCTTGAGTTCACTAGAGAGTCTGAGGACTGTGAAGTAAAGGAAAGATGATTTCCTTTGAAGCTTTATATAGGGGGCAAAATTAGTGGGAATTATCCCACACAAATCCTGAGGAAAAATACTGTCCGTTGGATCTTTGTCTCACCGTTGGATGCTAGAGACATAGCGTCGCCTGGAGCAATTAATAGCGCTTAGTGGATTCCAAAACGTCAGGATCAATGATGAAGCACACAAAACCATACTCCCACACATGTAAATTTAAGTGTTTTGACATTTCTAGCCCTCAATTTTAGAGAAAAATCAAAATCCCCCTTCTTCTCCTTGGATGTGAGAGAAAAACAGAAATTTTGAAGGGTTATTGTTAGGATAAGAGTCCAAATTTGTATATTGAGTCTTGGGCCTTATCCGAGGTCGTGAACATGTCCAAGGAGGAGTAAATGATTGGGAGAGGCCTAAAGTTGAGAATCATGTAAAGAAAGGATGGAAAAATATCGTCTGAGGAGTATATCCTTCTCGGATACGATAAATATCAACCAAGCAGGTATTTAGGCGATTTAGGTGACCTTCCAAGAAGTCCCAACGATAAGGATGAACTTCAATCACGGACAAAGGTAATAAGAATACAGAAAAATCTAAAAGAAAAGCTGCTACCACCGCATTAAATACACTGCAACAACTTTTTTTACTGCATTTATGTGGAGAAAACTCCTGAACAGTGCAGTCTCAACCACCACCATTCACAGAGAGCCAAAGAAGATGCCTAATGGGACATATACACGAGTGAAGGCTTAGATGATTAACAAGTGTACGATCAAGATAGTTTGAAAGGAAACTATATAATGTAAAAGACCTCCCATAAGAGGGGGATCGAGAAAATATAAGGAAACAGGAGAGAAAAAGAATTATTGTAGCATTAAGGACTGTGTTAGCTTTCAGGAACAGTGGTTCGATTCATAATTCATCTCCTCGGACACCAAATTAATCGAGTTTTAAGTGTGTTTTTATGCTTGTTCATCTTTTAAATCCTTACTAACCGTTGTTCAATTCGTAAATAGCCCAGCTCTAACACCTACTCTCTACAAATTCATTGTATTGGGCTTATTGGGCTCACATCCCATATCTTTTGGGTTTGGGCTACAAATCGAGACCCTACAATATTAATTTCTTAATATGAAATATGAAATGAATTTGATTATTCCTATTTGAGTTATGTTTAATTTATGCCCTAGTCAACACAAACAATAATAAATAAAACAGTTACTCAATACCGGTTTTTTTCCTAGTGATAGTCTAATTGAAAAATTCAACACACTCACAAATTAAATACAATAACAAAAACCAAAAATCAAAACATACACAAAAAGTTCAAAAATTGAGACTATAAAAAATTAAATAAAAATTTACATAAGCGAACCAAGGACTTAAATGAGTGTCCATTTTTTTGCTTCCTTATAGTAAACTTCCTTTGGCATAATATCATACATGTAAATTCATAAGCCAAAAACAAGAAGTAATATGAATTTATTAGATTAAAACATAAGTGTAAGTTTCTTTTTGGAAAAAAATAAAATAAAATAATGTGGGGGTGTATTGTATGAGATTTAATTATATGGATGGCTTATTGGTTAAGATGGATTGCATCAAAAACCTTGGCTGGATATATATAAGTTTTGAAAATTTTGGTAATAAACTTTTAGTTAGAGTAGAATTTAAATTCTAAAACTTAGATGATAAAGCTTTATCTAAATTAAATTATTGTTAAATTTTATCCTTTTGTCAAGAGTTTTGTTGCTTAATATCTTAATAAAATATTAGTTTAATAAGATGCAACTTGAGGATAAAAAACAAAAACAAAAGTGTGGGTTGTGTGGGATTTATATTTAGAAATTTTTTATAATAAAGCTTTAGTTTGAATGGAATTTAAATTTTTAAAAAATTATTATTAAATATTATGGCAAATTTCAACTTACCCACTAGGATTTGGCTGAAATTTAAGTTGTCTACATATGGTTTAAAGTTTAATACTTTACCCACTTAAAGTTTGACCGAAATTTAAGTTGCCTACATGTGGTTTGAAATCTCATGATGCAAGTGTTCTGCTGGATTCTTTTTTAACTTATTTGATCTTTTATTTGCATGTTTATTGTGTTTTTGGAGAAGAGAGATGTAAAAGTGGAGCAAAAATACATATTTAGCCATGTTTTTAACAGAGTTGGATTAAGGAAATCTAATTGAGCTAACCTTAGGTAAATAAAGTGTCAAATTTCAAACCACAGGTAGATAATTTAAATTTCAGCCAAACCACAGATAAGTAAGTTATAATTTCAGCCAAAACATGGGTTGTTGTTTTTTTTTTTAAGAAAGAAAATGTGGGTTATTGTGTGAGATTTAAGTTTAGAAATTTTTTTATAATAAACTTTTAGTTTGAATATAATTTAAATTTGTATTAAATTATTGTTAAATCATGCAACTTGAGGAAAAAAAACAAAAACAAAAACAAAAACAAAAACGCCTAATGTCCACATATGTAATGACGGAGTATGCTTTGAAACAGTTTTTGTTTTAATTAAAGATCTTTCTTCCAAAATCATTCCAGGAAATCCCTTCATGGCTTTACTTTATACCCCTTTTTAACGACAAAAGAAGGAATTAAAACTAATGTGTTAGGAAAAGACATACTTTTTAAATTTATCTTGCCACCTATCTCGAACGAAATCTATTCCCTTGATAACATTTCCATAATAAAGGAAATCGATAGAAAAAGAATTGACAAAAAGAATAGACATTTAGAATCTTTAAAGACAGAAATAATATACAAAAGAATTACCGATCAATTAACAGACCCTATACTACATCATAAATTAAAATCATTCAGACAACAGATTAATGCAGAAATTTGTTCTAATCTCCCCCACCGCCTTTTGGCACAAGCATCGACATATAGTACAATTACCTTATAAAAAAGACTTCAATGAAAGACAGATACCTACTAAGGCTAGACGAATACAAATGAATAATGAATTATTAGAACACTGTAAAAAAGAAATTGAAGATCTTTTAAATAAGGGTTTAATTAGAAAAAGCAAGTCTCCTTGGAGCTGTGCTGCTTTTTATGTTTACAAACAGGCAGAATTGGAACGAGGAGTTCCAAGATTAGTTATAAATTATAAACCTTTAAATACAGCATTATAATGGATAAGATATCCTATTCCTAATAAGAAAGATTTACTTAACAGACTTCATGAAGCAACCATATTTTCTAAATTTGATATGAAAAGCAAATTTTGGCAAATACAGATAGATGAGAAAGATAGATATAAAACTGCTTTTACAGTTCCTTTTGGTCATTATGAATGGAACGTTATGCCTTTTGGATTAAAAAATGCACCAAGTGAATTTCAAAATATAATGAATGATATATTTACACCTTTTACAGAATTCTCAATTGTCTATATAGATGATGTGTTAATTTGCTCTAAATCAATTGATGACCATTGGAAACATTTAGATATATTTGTCAAAGTAATTAAACACAATGGATTAGTTGTATCAGCCACCAAGATAAACTTATTCCAAGATAAAATCCGATTTCTAGGACATAATATTCATAAGGGAACCTTAAGCCCCATTGATAGAGCCATTCAATTTGCAGATAAATTCCCAGATGAAATAAAAGATAAAAATCAATTAAAAAGATTTCTTGGTAGCCTAAATTATGTTTTAGATTATTTTCAAGAACTAAGAAAAATATGTAGACCCTTATATAAAAGGCTAGAAAAGAACCCCCCCGCATGGACAGACAAACATACTATGATAGTTTGATAGATTAAAAAATATGTTAAACAACTCCCTTGCATTGTTTTTGCTTCACCCTATGCTTTTAAGATTGTTGAGACAAATGCTTCTGACATAGGTTATGGTGGAATCCTAAAACAAGTAACAAAAGATGATACTAAAGAATAAATTGTTAGATTTCATTTTGGCTCCTGCATAGCTACCCAGCATAACTACAGTACTATTAAAATTTTTTTTTAATCTATTATATTGTGTGTTTCAAAATTCCAAAATGATCTTTTTAACCAAAAGTTTTTAATCTGAGTTGACTATAAAAGTGCTAAAGAAGTTTTACAGAAAGATGTTCAAAATCTTGTTTCCAAACAGAGTTTTGCAAGATGGCAGGCTATTTTAAGTGTTTTTGATTTTGATATTGAATATATTAAAGGGGAATCCAATTCTATTCCTGATTTCTTAACTCGTGAATTTCTACAGGGAAGATGAGCTCCCCCCCAGAAAAGAGCAACTCCCCAAAACCCAAACCTAGACAGTCTTATGCTGCTCCACCGATTCTTCCTCCCCCCAGCAGATTTCTCCCTTGTCCTTCCTTTAACTCTCCTAGTTTCTCTTCAAATAGACCTCAAGAAAGAACCCCAATAACCTGTAGCCCAAACCCTTTCCAATCACTTTCCCCAAGCTCCACTCCAACATCTAAACAGTCTTATGCTATGCCCTCAACCCCTCCTCCTTTAAAAACACCATTTAATATAGTTGCCTCTTCCTTTCCCCCATTAACCTCTCCCTCTACTTCTAAACAATCAACGGACAGACCCTCTACCTCTCAAACTTAAGCCCAAACTCCCGAAAAACTCTTGGAATTTTATTTTATGGATTGAAAGAGAATACCGGCATATTACAGATCCCCTCTCACTAGTTAGACAGCTGCTACCCCCAGGATGGGAGCACCCTAAGACAGAAACACTAAAGACCTAGACATTCTATGAGTTTATTTTAGTTGACACTAACTCAATCCTAGTTACACACATGCCTTGCTCCCAAGACCCAAATAGAATTGGTTATTCTAAAGTAGTTATAAAACAAATTCTCACCCCTTCCCCGTGGAGGGCAGAGCCCTGGATTCCCAGAAAATGTTCTCAACCCTTTAAGCCTCAGTTCTTTAATTATTATGATTATATGGAAGCATGGGACAGATTCCTTTTATTCCAAAACAGTATTCATAGTCACACTTGGTTTTTTCGATTTGATATGTACAGAAAGAAAGACATGATGGTACCTAGATGGTTCATTGACTGGTGGGTTTCTTATGGTCCTGAAGCTATGATTCTTCCTCCTGATCTCCTCAAAGCCTATGAAAGTTTCAAGAAAGAACCAAACATACCGCATCTTAAAGATTTTCCACATCTTTTATAGTTCTTTTACAGGTTTCCAGATCTCCCATGGATCATCAGATGGGAATGCAAGATAGAAAAGCATCCCCAATACCCTTTTTTCATGCTCACTAGGAAGTTTAAATTAAAATGGCAGAATAAGTTTAATTTTGACCATATTTGCCAAGAATTATAGGAAAAGACCTCTTCTTCTCAGACAGGAAATCCTAATTTCTTTTTGGAAAAAAGTCAAGCCTAGTGCCAGCTTGCCTCCGTCTCAGACAGAAGACAGCTTAAAAAGCAATTGCTTGAAGCTACATCTTAGATATCAGATGATGTAGACGACACAGTAATGGAATCGTCCTCTCCAAACTACAGGACTCACCCAGAAGCATTTCAAGACTCCCAAGACCCCTATGAAATGTGACAGAAAAGACTGAAAAGACAAAATGACAAAATGACAAAATGATAGATACTATTCACAAGCACGAAAGACAGAAGGATTTAGACAAAAAGAGACAGTGAGATATGTTTACAGATATTCTGGCAAATTCCCTGACAGGCTATTATTCATAAATAGTAAAACTTCTACAAGCTTTTACCGACAGATTAACTTGAGTTCACTTTATCTAACTTAGGTTACTTTTGAAGACTAATCATGGTTTATTTCATCTATAAAAGGACAGACTCCGAGGATAGAACATAGGTCCAAGTTTTAGGTCCAATCCTCAGGTCCCAATTTCAAAGTTCAAGTTTTTAGAGAACCATTTAGAAAGACTTTCTAATAGCCTACCCTCTTAGAAAGACTTTTGGAACTTCTCCTTTTGTAATCTTGTAACCTTTCTCCTCAGACAGTTTTATTTTGTAATCTTGTAACTATTCAGACAGTGTTTTATTTTCAAGCTTGTATCAAAGATATTTTGTTTTCAAGTTTAATCAAAGACAGAAGTATTTTCAAGTAAGACTTTATAGTCTCTGTTTTCATATTCTATACTCTCTTTTAACTTATTTTGGATATATTTGTTTTTCTATTTTCTTCTTTATCATCTATTTTATCATTGTTTATGCTTTCATATTACTGCTGTGCTCTCTCCTAGGTAGTTAATGGTATCAGATGGTATCAGAGCCATGGATGGTAGATGTATGAGTTTTATTTCTTTGCAATTAAGAAGTTACTAGGAACTCATATTACTGTATAGCCACTACTTGCTCATTGATAGCGTTGTTCAGCCTTGCAATCATTGGCAAACCATAGTATTCGCGTTGGTCAACCCATTTTGTTAGCCGACGAACTGGCGTTGTTTGGGTGGTCCCGCAATGGAGTTTCCCAAGGAGGTGGTCCCGATAGCAAGGATATTAGTGGTTAGTAATAAGTTTTGCCAGTAATTATTAATTGCTTAGAAAGAAAACAAATACACTTACCAGCTCATCATCTGTTTGCTTGTTCACACTTAAGTTAGGCACACACTAATTTGAAACATGGACTATGATAATATAGATTATGATGAAAGTTATAGCATAAGAGATATAGAAAATAATTGGTCAAACAGTAATATAGATTGTGAAACAGATTCTGATTCTGATTCTGACAGTGATATTGATGATTATAATTATAATAAAAACACAAATAATTGTAGTATATTAACAGGAGATAAAATCAACCGACAGACTAATAGACACAGTAATAGCTTCTTAGATATGATTAATAAAAAATGAGAATCTATAAAAAATACAGAAAGAACATCTACATGTACTAAAGTAGAAAGAAAAAATGATAGTTTTTCGGACCTCTATGAAAGATTGAAAGTTTTAAGTTCAAGTTCACAAAAAGAAAGAAAATTTGAACCCCATCATAGATCACCTTTAACCAATATTATGAGAAATAACAGGTATAATAGGCAAAAGGATAATTCGACATGTACTGATATATTAATGAGTATGATAGATAATTCAAAAGCAATTGACAGAGCTATATCTATAATATATAAAGACAAAGAAAAAGACGAACCACAGAAAGAAACTAGTCAGATAGGAATTATGCATGAAGAAAGTAAAAAACGAAAGACTAATAACATGAAAGATGGCCCTGCTCTTGAAAGAATAACATGTATGGAAGATAAAGGAATGATTAAAAAAGGAATGGTAAAAGAAATAATAGAAAAATGGAAAAACAAAATAGTAAGAAAGTTGACATAGTAATAGACCAAGATAAAGCAAAAGAAATGTTTGAAAGACAGAATAGTGAAAAACTATGTAAAAAGTTAAAGACAAAAGAAGAAGTAGGAAAAGTTGTAAAAAGAACATGCTAAAACCAAAAGCAAATAGTACTCTTGAAGAATCTCTACGTAGGAAGATAGAAGTAGAAGAAGAAATAGAACAAGAAAGAGCCAAAGATAGAGAAATAGTCAACAAAGGAAGTAAAACTAATAATGAAAGAAAAGAAAATAGTGATAGTGTAGTAAAAGTAAAAGTAGTCAACAAGAGATGTAAAGTTGACAATAATGATAGTTTAAATGAAAAAATTGATGAAAGACTAAAATCAATTGAAAGATCCATAATATACACTCAAAATGATAGTTTGGCGGAATTAAATAAAAAGATAGAAATTTAAAATTTACCCTTAGATACAAATAGAGAAAAAGATATAGCAGTTTTAAATACTACTGAGGTATCAGATAATGAGAATGCTGACAAACATACTAGACATATTATTTACCATAAATGCAAAAAGATGGACATACTAAAAAACAATGTGCTAGACAGAATAAAATTGCTAAACAAATCAGTATGTTAGAATTCAAAAAAGATACACTAAATGAATTAATGAAAATATTTAATGTTAGCCAAAAAGAGATAGATCAAGTAAAGAAAAAAGAAGAACTAAAATCAACCAACCCACTTAAAGTTAATAAAAGAAAAAGGAAACAAAAGGATATCATAATGAAATTAATAGATAATCTACCTAATCAAGACAAAAAAGACTATTTACTAAGTCTGAAAGAATCTATAGACATACCTATTGCCTGTATTAGATGTAAGAAATATGGACACCATGTTACAGAATGTAGAAAACAAGAAAAAGCCAAAAAAGAAAAAGAAAAGCAAGAAAAGAAAAAAAAGAAAAAAGATGACGTAGAATCAGTAAAACCTGTAGCCATACAAGACTTAACGACAGAAGCAAAAATAATAAAACAAGAAATTAAAAACATTAAAGAAGATAATTCCGTAGATATTAATAAACAAAATTTTGAAGAAAAAACCCCTTTATTAGAAAAAGATAATTGCAATAGATAGAATTTCTTTAGTTTAATTAACAGAGCAATCTTTCAAAAATGGCATACAGAAATCACTTTAGTAATTAATAAAGAATTTTCTTTGATAGAAATTGCTTTAATAAACTCAGGTACTGACATGAATTGTATACAGGAAAGATTAATTCAAGCGGCTACTAGATTAATTAATCATAAATTACCTAATGAGATATGTGATCTTTCTTCCAAAGTTATTTTAAATTATTTTATGGAAATAGAAAAGGAAATTAAAACTAATGTAACTAACGTACCCTTTACTTCCATCTTACCTTTTATTCCAAAAGAAATTAGTTTCCCCTATAAGGTCACTATCTTACAGGATACTAATAAAAAAGGAATCTATAGAACTAAAAGAAGTTTGTCATTTTTAGAGACAGAAATATCACTTGTTTACCAGTTGATAGAAAAGGACATAAAAAAGGATAAACAAGACATAGAGATAGAGATTCATCCAGAGACAGAGATTTGTTCTTATTTCCTTGTTGCTCTTCTACATAAATACCAACATATAATCCAAATAATAGTCCAACCACTCTATGAAAAAGAATCCAAGACAAAAGATAGAACTATGCTTATAAGTCAATATAATTGGACTGAACAAATAGATAGTTTGACAGATGTACCAAATAAAATTATAATAGATAGCATTCATGCACCATTTGTAGTAATCTCGAATACTCATGTAACAAATATTTTAATAAAAGAAGTCTTGACAGATTCCCCTTTATTAATCATTAAAGAAGATATTAATTGTGATAATTTCTTGAGTAAAGACAGATTTAACTTCTTGATAGACATAAATTTATAAGTCTCTTACAGATTTTCCCCAGACTATTTTTGTAATTGATAAAAAACTTTATGGAGAAACTGTATTTCATATATTCTCACAAAATGCGATATATACATACATGGATAGCACGGATAGAATCATGACAAATTTTGAAAATATTTTGAATTCTACTCACTTTGACAAATTCCATTATGTCTGCTCTAATATTATTACTACTCAGCAAGGGCGCAAAAGTGTACAGAGAAAAGTTTGTTTTACTATATATACTTTGAATTTTGAAAATGATTTTCATATAAAGTACTTTAAAGAAATTTCACAGAAAGCCACTAGTGAAAGGATTTTAAAAATAAGTTTGAAAGAAACATTGCATGAAAATGTTTATTCTCAAAATAATATTTCAAGACATAATCCTTTTCCCCAACCCCATTTGCAGACATGACATAATCCTTTTTCCCAACCCCATTTGCAGACTGATAACATGAAAGATGGCCCTGCTCATGAAAGAATAACATGTATGGAAGATAAAGGAATAATTAAAAAAGGAATGGTAAAAGAAATAATAGAAAAAATGGAAAAACAAAGTAGCAAGAAAGTTGACATAGTAGTAGACCAAGATAAAGCAAAAGAAATGTTTGAAAGATAGCATAGTGAAGAACTATGTAGAAAGTTAGAGACAAAAGAAGAAGTAGGAAAAGTTGTAAAAAAGGACATGCTAAAACCAAAAGCAAATAATACTCTTGAAGAATCTCTTCGTAGGAAGATAGAAGTCGAAGAAGAAATAGAACAAGAAAGAGCCAAAGATAGAGAAATAGTTAACAAAGGAAGGAAAACTAATAATGAAAGAAAAGAAAATAGTGGTAGTGTAGTAAAAGCAAAAGTAGTCAACAAGAGATGTAAAGTTGATAATAATGATAGTTTAAAAGAAAAAATTGATGAATCACTAAAATCAATTGAAAGATCCATAATATACACTTAAAATGATAGTTTGGCAGAATTAAATAAAAAGATAGAAATTTTAAATTTATCCTTAGATACAGATAGAGAAAAAGATATAGTAGTTTTAAATACTACTGAGGTATCAGATAATGAGAATACTGACAGACATACTAGACATATTATTTGCCATAAATGCAAAAAAGATGGACATACTAAAAAACAATGTGCTAGATAGAATAAAATTGTTAAACAAATCAGTATGTTAGAATTTGAAAAAGATACACTAAATGAATTAATGAAAATATTTAATGTTAGCCAAAAAGAGATAGATCAAGTAAAGAAAAAGGAAAAACTAAAATCAACCAACCCACTTAAAGTTAATAAAAAAAAAAAAAGAAAACAAAAAGACATAGTAATGAAACTAATAAAAAATCTACATACAAGAGTACTATTTGCTTCTGGTTTTAGCATGTCCTTTTTTACAACTTTTCCTACTTCTTTTTTTGTCTTTAACTTTCTACATAGTTTTTCACTATTCTGTCTTTCAAACATTTCTTTTGCTTTATCTTGGTCTACTACTATGTCAACTTTCTTGCTATTTTGTTTTTCCATTTTTTCTATTATTTCTTTTACCATTCCTTTTTTAATTATTCCTTTATCTTCCATACGTGTTATTCTTTCATGAGTAGGGTCATCTTTCATGTTATTAGTCTTTTTTCTTTTACTTTCTTCATGCATAATTCCTATCTGACTAGTTTCTTTCTTTGGTTTGTCTTTTTCTTTGCCTTTATATATTATAGATATAGCTCTGTCAGTTGCTTTTGAATTATCTATCATACTTATTGATATATCAGTACGTGTCGAATTATCCTTTTGCCTATTATACCAGTTATCTGTCATAGTATTGGTTAAAGGTGATCTATGATAGGGTTCAAATTTTCTTTCTTTTTGTGAACTTGAATTTAAAACTTTCAATCTTTCATAGAGGTCCGAAAAACTATCATTTTTTCTTTCTACTTAAGTACATGTAGTAGGTCTTTCAGTATTTTCTATAGATTCTAATTTTTTTATTAATCATATCTAAGAAGCTATTACTGTGTCTATTAATCTGTCGATTGATTTTATCTCCTGTTAATATACTCCAATTATTTATGTTTTTATTATAATTATAATCATCAATATCACTGTCAGAATCAGAATCTGTTTCATAATCCATATTACTGTTTGACCAATTATTGTCTATATCTCTTATGCTATAACCTTCATCATAATCTATATCATCCTAGTCCATGTTTCAAATTAGTGTGTGCCTAACCTAAGTGTGAACAAGCAAACAGATGATGAGCTAATAAGTGTATTTATTCTCTTTCTAAGCAATTAATAATTACTGGCGGACCTTATTACTAACCACTGATATCCTTGCTATCGGGACCACCTCCTCAGGAAACTCCATTGTGGGACCACCCAAACAACGCCAATTCGTTAGCTAATAAAACGGGCTGACCAACGCAAATACTATGGTTTGCCAACGAGTGCGAGGTTGACCAACGCTATCAAGGAGCAAGTAGTGGCTATACAGTAATATGAGTTCCTAGTAACTTCTTCATTGCAAAGAAATGAAACTCATACATCTACCATCCATGGCTCTGATACCATTAACTACCCAGGAGAGAGCACAACAGTAATATGGAAGCATAAACAATGATAAAATAGATGATAAAAAAGAAAATAACAAAACAGATATATTCAAAAATAAGTTAAAATAGAGTATGAAATATGAAAACAGAGACTATAAAATCTTACTTGAAAATACTTCTGTCTTTGATTAAACTTGAAAACAAACTGTCTTTGATACAAACTTGAAAATAAAACACTGTCTGAATAATTACAAGATTACAAAGTAAAACTGTCTGAGGAGAAGGGTTACAAGATTACAAAATAAAACTGTCGGAGGAGAAATGTTACAAGATTACAAAAGGAGAAGTTCCAAAAGTCTTTCTAACAGGGAAGGCTATTACAAAGGCTTTCTAAAAGGTTTTCTAAAAACTTGAACTTTGAAATTGGGACCTGAGAATTGGACCTAAAACTTGGACCTGTCTTCTGTCTTTAGAGTCTGTCCTTTTATAGATGAAATAAACCATGGTAAGCTTCAAAAGTAACCTGAGTTAAGTAAAGTGAACTCAAGTTAATCTGTCGGTAGAATCTTAAGATCTTAAAAGTTGTCCTATCTTTTTCTGAACTTCTTTTGCGCATGCTGATGAATAGTAACATTCGTCTATCTATCAGGAGGCATGCCAGTGAATAGTGACTTAGGAAAATTTGTCTGAACTATCTTCCCTCTGTCCTGAAGCTATTCACGTGTGCTGGTGAATAGTGATCTGTCATAATTGTCTGTCTGGAGAACATGCCTGTCTGTCTATCAGTCTGTATCCGCATAGTTATCATAATCTAGTGGATCAGAGTTATCCTCATACTGCTCATTCTGTGGTGCTGCTTCTTGGATGACTTTCGAGAATAAAATAATCTGAATTGCAGAAGTTATAACTAATTTGCTAATAAACCCTGCTTCTAGCATTTCAGATAACCATAAAGGATCACAGATTACTGGATCTTCCGTCTCTGTATTGATAAGTAATCTCAGGTAGGGATCATATCTGTCTCCTGTTCTTTCATAAACTCTGTCTGCATCTCCAAAACTCTCATACAATGTAGCTTTATGAGATAACCATGCATCACCTGTCATGTCTTCTGTTCTGATGAATGCTGTAGAGACTAATACTTTAAAAAGAGACATCCATCTGTCATAAGAACTTGTTATAGCTTTATGAGTTAATATATTCTGTTGAATTTTAGGGGGTAAAGTTCTAATAGCAAGTCTCGTATTTTGCTAAATCTTAGGGTGGAGTTTTGAAAAGCTTGTTCCCATAAGATAGCTTTTTGGAGACTGTGATTCTGTCTTTGTGGAGCTTGAATCTCCATCCTTCTTGCCAGGGAGTTGACAACCGAGAGCTTCAATAAATGCCCTGGTGCTAACAAGATGTAATTCCAAAGCCTGAAGGGTCTTTTGGAATAAAGGTTTCTGTTTGAGGGTAAAAGCTACCTGTAAATTATTAAGAAGTAGTTTAATATGAAGAGGGAGGTCTGTAAATTCTCCGTCCTGAAACATGAGATCAATGCGGAGCACTTTTTGCAGAGTTACACTATTTTCACCACATGAATACATTGCTTCTACTTGCAACGTATCCTGAAGGGATATTGTCTCTAACAAGACACCTTCCTGCCTATCTGTAATCCATACTAAAGGCTTTCAAAAATATTTGGGCACTGCTAGTGCCTTGCCCTTTCCTTTCCTGTCTGCCTGGGAAGTTCTGTTACTCATATTAGTCTGCAAATGGGGTTGGGGAAAAGGATTATGTCTTGAAATATTATTTTGAGAATAAACATTTCATGCAAGGTTTCTTTTAAACTTATTTTTAAAATCCTTTCACTAGTGGCTTTCTGTGAAATTTCTTTAAAGTACTTTATAAGAAAATCATTTTTAAAATTCAAAGTATATATAGTAAAACAAATTTTTCTCTGTACACTTTTGTGCCCTTGCTGAGTAGTAATAATGTTAGAGCAGATATAATGGAATTTGTCAAAGTGAGTAGAATTCAAAATATTTTCAAAATCTGTCATGATTCTATTCGTGCTATCCATGTATGTATATATCGCATTTTGTGGGAATATATGAAATACAGTTTTTCTATAAAGTCTTGTATCAATTACTAAAATAGTCTAGGGAAAATCTGTAAGAGACTTATAAATTATGTCTATCAAGAAGTTAAATCTGTCTTTACTCAAGAAATTATCACAATTAATATCTTTTTTAATGATTAATAAAGGGGAATCTGTCAAGACTTCTTTTATTAAAATATTTGTTACATGAGTATTCGAGATTACTACAAGGGGTGCATGAATGCTATCTATTATAATTTTATTTGGTACATCTGTCAAACTATCTGTTTGTTCAATCCAATCATATTGACTTATAAGCATAGTTCTATCTTTTGTCTTGGATTCTTTTTCATAGAGTGGTTGGACTATTATTTGGATTATATGTTGGTATCTATGTAGAAGAGCAACAGGGAAATAAGAACAAATCTTTGTCTCAAGACGAATCTCTGTCTCTATGTCTTGTTTATCCTTTTTTATGTCATTTTCTATCAACTGGTGAACAAGTGATATTTCCGTCTCTAAAAATGACAAACTTCTTTTAGTTCTATAGATTCCTTTTTTATTAGTATCCTGTAAGATAGTGACCTTATAGGGGAAACTAATTTCTTTTGGAATAAAAGGTAGGATGGAAGTAAAAGGTACGTTAGTTACATTAGTTTTAATTTCCTTTTCTGTTTCCATAAAATAATTTAAAATAACTTTGGAAGAAAGATCACATATCTCATTAGGCAATTTATGATTAATTAATCTAGTAGCCGCCTAAATTAATCTTTCCTGTATACAATTTATGCCAGTACCTGAGTCTATTAAAGCAATTTCTGTCAAAGAAAATTCTTTATTAATTACTAAAATGATTTCTGTTTGGCATTTTTGAAAGATTACTCTGTTAATTAAACTAAAGAAATTCTGTCTATTGCAATTATCTTTTTCTAATAAAGGGGTTTTTATCATGGGTCTAGGAAATTCTTTCAAGTTCATTAAAGAATTATGAAAACTACTCTCGAACCTCAGTCCATAGTTGACCCTTCCCCTAAAGGCCATACTCTCCTTTTGCAAGTCTCAACCAGGAATACCAGACTACGTGTACCTCGGTAGACACAATGGAAAGATATAACCCTTCCTGAAAAATGGCAATTAGAGGCTATTGTTCCCACACCAAAGATAGAAAATACTGAACCAGATTTCATAGCCCAAAATAGAGATGGTACAGTTATAATTTCTTTTAATAATAGTGACAGACAAACTGACAGCCTTATTAGACCCAGCAGTTCATCAAGTAGAAAGACCCCTATGATGTTTACCCCTAGAAGCTCTTTTTCCTCTAGGACACCTTTCTCTGACTCCAGACCTTTACATCCCCAAAATCTCCCTCCAGTTATACACCTTCCACCTATAAACACCAATAGAACCCCAGTAAAGACTGAACCAGCCTATTATCCAACAGAAACCACACAACCAACCCCTAGTGTTCATCAAGCCCTTTATGAGCCCCAACCCCAGCCTGACTCTCCTACCCACGCAGATATATTGGGATTTACAAATGACAGACAAATTAATGTTTTGGCCAAGGAATTTGTTTTAGATAAAGAATTACTAAAATATGACTACTTAAAACCTGAAAATAGTGACAAAAAAAAAATCAATTTTTTAAAGAATATAATGAATATGAAAGAAATAATTTAAGAGACAAATATTATGATATGGTGACAGACTTACAGACACATTTTAGTTTCTTTGACTTTTTAGACTATCATAACAAAAAGATAAGTGTAATAGAAAAAACATTGTCATGGATAAAGACAGAAAATCATGAGAAAGTATATCAAACTTATCCACCTTTTGAATCAATTATATTAAACCAAAATAATGGAGTCCAAGTGTTGGCTACTCCAATCAAACGACCTAGTCTAAGTGATGATAATAAGAACCTAGATAGTATAATCCAACAGAATAACTATACCAATATTTATCTAAAAACAATTGGTCAAAAGATACAAGATATAGAAGACGGAATAACGCCCTCTTCCACTTCCATAAAGAAAGAAAATGCATCCAATACCCCTTTATTTATCCCCCATGAAATACCTCCTCACCTCTCAGCACCTTTAAAGAGGCCTAAGACAGAAAAAACTAATAATTTACTTAATGAAATAAATAAAAAGTTAGACTTAATGAAATTAGAGTCACAAAAAGACATAGAGCCATTAAAAAATAAAAATATTATAACATTAGGACGGACTAACTCTTCAAAGGATGAAGAATCAGAAGACAATCAATTGACAGATTTGACAGACTTATCAGATGTAGATAATTTAGAATCACAATTTATAGATTAATAAATTAACTTTAGCATCTTCATCGCAAGATCACAAAAAAGGAAGAATTGAAGAATTATATCCTAAAAAGAATTGGTATCCTAAAACTACTCCCCCTGATCTACAATTTGAAGAAAGACATACTTATGTTAATTCATCTTACTCCCCAGATTTAATTTATGAATGGAACATTGATGGAATGTCAGAATATGAAATAATAAACCTTTTACATGAAATGACTTTGCTTACTAATGTTTATAAAAATCATGGACAACAGGATCACCAAATAGCTCATTTAATTGTCACTGGTTTTACTGGCCAATTGAATGGCTGGTGGGATCATTATTTAAATAATGATGACAGAAATGAAATATTAACAGCAGTTAAAAGAGAAACAGATGGAAGTATTATAATGACAGATAGACAGCCTTCACAAGATGCAGTTAATACTTTAATACTTTAATTTTTACCATAACCAAACATTTTGTTGGAGATCCCAACCAATATGAAGAAAGAGCTTCGGATGTTTTAATCAATTTAAGATGTCCATAAATTTCAGACTTTAGATGGTATAAAGATGTTTTTATTTCAAAAGTTTTAAGTATGAATGATTGTCAACAATCCTACTGGAAAGAGAAATTTATTGTTGGTTTACCTTATTTCTTTTCTTAGAAAGTTAGACTTGATATAGCCAATAATGAAGGAACTATAGACTATCCTAACTTAACTTATGGAGACATAATATCTTCAATTAATAAAATAGGTTTATGGCTATGTAATGATTTAAGGCTAAAAAATCAAATAGAAAGAGAGAAAAAAAGTATGCTAAAAGAGAGTTAGGAACCTTTTGTGAGCAATTTGGCTTTGAACCATTGATTGCTCCATCTAGGAAAAGAACAAAAGAAAAGAGAGATACGGATAGATACAAGAATAATAATAGAAGATATCATAAAGGTAGAACTAAAGAAAAGAAAGAAGAGTCCAAAAGAAAGAAAAGTGACAGATATAAAGACATTATTTGCTTCAAATGCGAAAAAAAAGGGCACACTAGTAGATACTGTAACTTTCAAAGAAAGGTAAATAAACTTGATTTATCAGGAAAGATAAAAGAAAAATTAATTAGTATGTTAGAACAGATTGAAAGTGATGAAACAGATAATGAGATTCACCAGATAGATAATTGTGATATCACCGCATCATCGATAGACACTTCTTCAGATAATGGGAAAATTAAATTATGTAATTATAATAATCCTGATAACTGTTATTGTAAAAGAAAATTAAAAATAAATGTTTTAACAAAACAAGAAGATATAATAATGGATCTAATAGACAGACTCCTAGACCTATAGTCTAAGAAAGATTACTTATCCAAATTAAAAGAATCTTTAACTCAAATTGACATATTTGAAATAGATCTAAAAGATTATAAGTCAACCTATGATTTTACAGAAATTACTGATAGATTTAAACCCAATAAACCTACAACCATAACAGATTTACAAACATAAATTAATAATCTAAAAAATGAATTGAAAGAGTTAAAATCTGAAAATTTCATCTTAAAAGGCATGGTTGAACAGATAACAGCACAAGTAATTAGCATAAAAGACAGAATTAAATATTGTAATGAACCCTTGACAGACTCCTCTCTTTTTGACAGACAAAATTATACTAGTGACAGTTCTCACAAAGATGATTATAAAGATGAATTTTTTAAATATAATTGACAGAATAATATTCCTGAAATGGTATACTGAAATAACTTTGGTTGTTCATAAAGAATTCTCATTAATAGTTATTGCCCTTGTTGATTCAGGTGCTGATATGAATTGCATATAAGAAGGATTAATACCTTCCAAGTATCATGAATCAACAACAAACAGATAAACTCAGGCTAATGGTGATAGACTTAAAATAAGTAATAAATTACCTGAGGCATACATATAGAATAATGGAATCAATTTCAGAACACCTTTCTTTTTGACAGATAAGTTATCCTCTAAAGTTATATTAGGAAATCCTTTTTTGGCCTTACTCTACCCTTTTTTCACGACAGACAATGGAATATGTACTAATATTTTGGAAACAAAAGTATTTTTTAAGTTCCTCCTACCCCTGATCCCTAAGGATATATATTTATTAAAAGAAATTTCCATCTCAAAGGCCACTGATAAAATTGAGCTAGTAACAGATGATGAGACTCCCACAATGGTAGAAAATACTATTCTTCTACACAGTAGTAGTAACATGTAAATATTAAAAAAAAAAAAATTCCTACCTTTGTGGACTAGTCTTTCTTTTAGTCTTCTTCCCTTGTATCTAGCTTCCTACGTATCCTTCTATCTCTTTTGCTTTGTCTCTTGTATCTCTTTTGTTTTGTGCTCTATGATTTTGGCTTGTTCTATAGGCTTATGACTTCTATCCTTTCCTCTTTCTCCTAAAATAATATTTGCTCAGACCATACTATTGCTTACTGCTGCTTACAGAATGGCCTTCATTAGTTAATTTTAAAATTAACGGTCAATTGCTTGGCAAGCAAGATAGCCATTCCAAGGCTAAAATCCTAGACCAAATTCTGCCAAAATGGAAATCTTTATTAAAGATTTCAAATAAAGCATGAAGGCGTCTCAAAAGAGACAATATCCCTTCAGAATGCAAGGTCAGTATTGACAGTGTATTCATGTGGTGATCAGAAAGGTTTACTGAAGAATAGTCCAAAACAGTTCAGACAGATTTCGAGATACAAACAGATGTTCACGAGTTACTACTATTCCACTACTGTTTACCAGCAAGTGAGTACGAAAAAGATTTCAAGACAAGGATAGAACAGAATTTAAGTCACCACTGTTCACTAGCATGTGTAAAAGATTTTAAAAGATTCCTAGACAGACTATTGTTCATAAATAGTAAAAATTTTACTGTTTAAGATTTACTTTTACTATTCAAGATTCCACAAGATCAGACAGACTACCATTCAAGATTTACTTTTACTATTCCAGATTCCACAAGATTCTACCGACAGATTAACTTAAGTTCACTTTATCTAACTCATGTTACTTTTGAAGACTTATCATGGTTTATTTCATCTATAAAAGGACAGACTCCGAAGACAAAAGACAGGTCCATGTTTTAGGTCCAATTCTCAAGTCCTAATTTCCAAGTTCAAGTTTTTAGAAAGCCTTTGTAATAGCCTTCCCTCTCAGAAAGACTTTTGTAACTTCTCCTTTTGTAATCTTTCTCCTCAGACAGTTTTACTTCGTAATCTTGTAACTCTTCAAACAGTGTTTTATTTTCAAGCTTGTATCAAAGACAGTTTGTTTTCAAGTTTAATCAAAGACAGAAGTATTTTCAAGTAAGATTTTATAGTTTCTGTTTTCATATTCCATACTCTCTGTTTTAACTTATTTTTGAATATATCTATTTGTTATTTTCTTCTTTATCATCTATTTTATCATTGTTTATGCTTCTATATTATTGCTGTGCTCTCTCCTGGGTAGTTAATGATATCAGAGCCATGGATGGTAGATGTATGAGTTTTATTTCTTTGCAATTAAGAAGTTACTAGGAACTCATATTACTATATAGCCACTACTTGTTCCTTGATAGCGTTGGTCAGACTCGCACTCGTTGGCAAACCATAGTATTCGCGTTGGTCAGCCCGTTTTGTTAGCCGACAAACTCGCATTGTTTAGGTAGTCCCACAAAGGAGTTTCCTGAGGAGGTGGTCCCGATAGCAAGGATATCAGTGATTAGTAATAAGTTCTGCCAGTAATTATTAATTGCTTAGAAAGAGAATAAATACATTTATCAGCTCATCATCTGTTTGGTTGTTCACACTTAGGTTAGACACACACTAATTTGAAACATGGACTATGATGATATAGATTATGATGAAGGTTATAGCATAAGAGATATAGACAATAATTGGTCAAACAGTAATATGGATTATGAAACAGATTCTGATTCTGACAGTGATATTGATGATTATAATTATAATAAAAACACAAATAATTGGAGTATATTATCAGGAGATAAAATCAACCAACAGACTAATAGACACAGTAATAGCTTTTTAGATATGATTAATAAAAAGTTAGAATCTTTAGAAAAAACTGAAAGATCTATTATATGTACTAAAGTAGAAAGAAAAAATGATAGTTTTTCGAACCTCTATGAAAGATTGAAAGTTTTAAATTCAAGTTCACAAAAAGAAAGAAAATTTGAACCCCATCATAGATCACCTTTAACCAATACTATGACAGATAACAGGTATAATAGGCAAAAGGGTAATTCGACACGTACTGATATATCAATGAGTATGATAGATAATTCAAAAGCAACTGACAAAGCTATATCTATAATATATAAAGACAAAGAAAATGACGAACCAAAGAAAGAAACTAGTCAAATAGGAATTATGCATGAAGAAAGTAAAAGACAAAAAACTAATAACGTAAAAGATGGCCCTGCTCATGAAAGAATAACATGTATGGAAGATAAAGGAATGATTACAGAAGGAATGGTAAAAGAAATAATAGAAATAATGGAAAAACAAAATAGCAAGAAAGTTGACATAGTAGTAGACCAAGATAAAGCAAAAGAAATGTTTGAAAGACAGAATAGTGAAGAACTATGTAGAAAGTTAGAGACAAAAAAAGAAGTAGGAAAAGTTGTAAAAAGGACATGCTAAAACCAAAAGCAAATAGTACTCTTGAAGAATCTCTACGTAGGAAGATAGAAGTAGAAGAAGAAATAGAACAAGAAGCTAAAGATAGAGAAATAGTCAACAAAGGAAGGAAGACTAATAATAAAGAAAAGGAAAATAATGATAGTGTAGTAAAAGCAAAAGTAGTCAACAATAGATGGAAAGTTGATAATAATGATAGTTTAAAAGAAAAAATTGATGAAAGACTAAAATCAATTGAAAGATCCATAATATACACTCAAAATGATAGTTTGGCAAAATCAAATAAAAATATAGTAGTTTTAAATACAACTGAGGTATCAGATAATGAGGATACTGACAGACATATTAGACATATTATTTGCCATAAATGCAAAAAAGATGGACATACTAAAAAACAATGTGCTAGACAGAATAAAATTGGTAAACAAATCAGTATGTTAGAATTTGAAAAAGATACACTAAATGAATTAATGAAAATATTTAATGTTAGCCAAAAAGAGATAGATCAAGTAAAGAAAAAGAAAGAACTAAAATCAACCAACCCACTTAAAGTTAATAAAAGAAAAAGCAAACAAAAAGACATAGTAATGAAACTGATAAAAAATCTACCTAATCACTTAAAAGACAAAAGAGATTATTTACTAAAATTGGAGGAATCCATAAACATACCTATTGATTGAATCAGATGTAAGAAATATGGACACCATGTTACTGAGTGCAGAAAACAAGAAAAAGCCAAAAAAGAAAAAGACAAACAAGAAAAGATAAAAAAGAAAAAAAGATGACGTAGAATCAGTAAAACTTGTAACCATACAAGACTTAATGACAGAAGCAAAAATAATAAAACAAGAAATTAAAGATATTAAAGAAGATAATTCTATAGATATAAATGAACAGAATATTGCAGAAATAATAAATTTAAAAGAATTTTCTAAACCCATGGTAGACCCACCTTTATTAGAGAAAAATGACAGCAATGAACAGCATATTTTAAGCTTAATTGACAGAGTAATCTTTCAAAAATGGCATACAGAAATTACTCTAGTAATTAACAAAGAGTTTTCTTTGATAGAAATTGCTTTAATAGACTCAGGTGCTAATATGAATTGTATACAAGAAGGATTAATACCTTTAAAGTACCATGAAAAATCATCTGAAAGATTAACCCAAGCTAATGGAGAAAAGCTAATAATTAATTATAAAATACCTAATGTCCACATATGTAATGATGGAGTATGCTTTGAAACAGTTTTTGTTTTAATTAAAGATCTTTCTTCTAAAATCATTCTAGGAAATCCCTTCATGGCTTTACTTTACCCCTTTTTAATGACAGAAGAAGGAATTAAAACTAATGTGTTAGGAAAAGAAATACTTTTTAAATTTATCTTGCCACCTATCTCGAAAGAAATCTATTCCCTTGATAACATTTCCATAATAAAGGAAATTGATAGAAAAAGAATTGACAAAAAGAATAGACATTTAGAATGTTTAAAGATAGAAATAATATACAAAAGAATTATTGATCAATTAACAGACCCTATAGTACATCATAAAATAAAATCATTCAGACAACAGATTGAGGCAGAAATTTGGTCTAATCTCCCCACCGCCTTTTGGCACAGGCATCGACATATAGTATAATTACCTTATGAAAAAGACTTCAATGAAAGACAGATACCTACTAAGGCTAGACCAATAAAAATGAATAATGAATTATTAGAACACTGTAAAAAAGAAATTGAAGATCTTTTAAATAAGGGTTTAATCAGAAAAAGCAAGTCTCCTTGGAGTTGTGCTGCTTTTTATGTTAACAAACAGGCAGAATTGGAACGAGGAGGTCCAAGATAAGTATAAATTATAAACCTTTAAATACAGCATTACAATGGATAAAATATCCTATTCCTAATAAGAAAGATTTACTTGACAGACTTCATGAAGCAACCATATTTTCTAAATTTGATATGAAAAGCGGATCTTGGCAGGTATAGATAGATGAGAAAGATAGATATAAAACTGCTTTTACAGTTCCTTTTGGTCATTATGAATGGAAGTTATGCCTTTTGGATTAAAAAATGTACCAAGTGAATTTCAAAATATAATGAATGATATATTTACACCTTTTATAGAATTCTCAATTGTCTATATAGATGATGTGTTAATTTTCTCTAAATCAATTGATGACCATTGGAAACATTTAGATATATTTGTCAAAGTAATTAAACACAATGGATTAGTTGTATTAGCCACCAAGATAAACTTAGTCCAAGATAAAATCCGATTTCTAGGACATAATATTCAGAAGGGAACCTTAAGCCCCATTGATAGAGCCATTCAATTTGCAGATAAATTCTCAGATGAAATAAAAGATAAAAATCAGTTACAAAGATTTCTTGGTAGCCTAAATTATGTTTCAAATTATTTTCAAGGACTAAGAAAAATATGTAGACCCTTATATAAAAGGCTAGAAAAGAACCCCCCTGCATGGACAGACAAACATACTATGATAGTTTGACAGATTAAAAAATATGTTAAACAAATCCCTTGCATTGTTATTCCTTCACCCCATGCTTTTAAGATTGTTGAGACAGATGCTTCTGACATAGGTTATGGTAAAATCCTAAAACAAGTAACAAAAGATGATACTAAAGAACAAATTGTTAGATTCCATTCTGGCTCCTGGACAGCTACCCAGCAGAACTACAATACTATTAAAAAAGAAATTTTATCTATTATATTGTGTGTTTCAAAATTCCAAAATGATCTTTTTAACCAAAAGTTTTTAATCCGAGTTGACTGTAAAAGTGCTAAAGAAGTTTTACAGAAAGATGTTCAAAATCTTGTTTCCAAACAGAGTTTTGCAAGATGCAGGCTATTTTAAGTGTTTTTGATTTTGATATTGAATATATTAAAGGGGAATCTAATTCTATTCCTAATTTCTTAGCCCGTGAATTTCTACAAGGAAGATGAGCTCCCCTACAGAAAAGAGCAACTCCCCAAAACCTAGATCTGGACAGTCTTATGTTACTCCACTGATTCCTCCTCCCCCTAGCAAATTTCTCCCTTGTCCTTCCTTCAACTCACCTAGTTTCTCTTCAAACAGACCCCAAGAAAGAACCCCAATACCTTGTAACCCAAACCCTTTCCAACCACTTTCCCACGCTCCATTTCAATATCTAAACAGTCTTATGCTATGCCTTCAACCCCTCCTCCTTTAAAAACACCATTTAATATAGTTGCCTCTTCCTTTCCCCCATTAACCTCTCCCTCTCCTTCTAAACAATCAACAGACAGACCCTCTACCTCTCAAACTCAAGCCCAAACTCTAAGAGAAGATCATAGTGTTGAACTCCTGAAAAACTCTTGGAATTTTATTTTATGGATTGAAAGAGAATACCAGCATATTACAGATCCCCTCTCACTAGTTAGATAGCTGCTACCCCCAGGATGGGAGCACCCTAAGACAAAAACACTAAAAACCCAGACATTCTTTGAGTTTATTTTAGTTGACACTAACTCAATCCTAGTTACACACATGCCTTGCTCCCAAGACCCAAACAAAATTGGTTATTCTAAAGTAGTTATAAAACAAATTCTCACCCCTTCCCAGTGGAGGGCAGAGCCCTGGATTCCTAGAAAATTTTCTCAACCCTTTAAGCCTCAATTCTTTAATTATTATGATTATATGGAATCGTGGGACAGATTCCTTTTATTCCAAAACAGTATTCACAGACACACTTGGTTTTTCCGATTTGATATGTACAGAAAGAAAGACATGATGGTACCTAGATGGTTCATTGACTGGTGGGTTTCTTATGGTCTTGAAGCTATGATTCTTCCTTCTGATCTCCTCAAAGCCTATGAAAGTTTCAAGAAAGAACCAAACATACCCCATCTTAAAGATTTTCCACATCTTTTACAGTTCTTTTACAGGTTTCCAGATCTCCCATGGATCATCAGATGGGAATACAAGATAGAAAAGCATCCCCAATACCCTTTTCCCATGCTCACTAGGAAGTTTAAATTAAAATGGTGGAATAAGTTTAATTTTGACCATATTTGCTAAGAATTACAGGAAAAGACCTCTTCTTCTCAAACAGGAAATCCTAATTTCTTTTTGGAAAAACATCAAGTCCAGTGCCAGCTTGCCTCCGTCTCAGACAGAAGACAGCTTAAAAAGCAATTGCTTGAAGCTACATCTCAGATATTAGATGATGAAGATGACACATTAATGGAATCGTCCTCTCCAAACTACAGGATTCACCCAGAAGCATTTCAAGATTCCCAAGACCCCTATGAAATGTGACAGAAAAGACAAAATGACAAAATGATAGATACTATTCACAAGCACGAAAGACAGAAGGATTTAGACAAAAAGAGATAGTGAGATCTTTTTACAGATATTCTGACAGATTCCTCGACAGGCTACTGTTCATAAATAGTAAAACTTCTACAAGCTTCTACCAACAGATTACTTTTGAAGACTAATCTTGGTTTATTTCATCTATAAAAGGACAGACTCCGAAGACAGAACATAGGTCCAAGTTTTAGGTCCAATTCTCAGGTCTCAATTTCCAAGTTCAAGTTTTTAGAAAGCCTTTGTAATAGCCTTCCCTCTCAGAAAGACTTTTGTAACTTCTCCTTTTGTAATCTTTCTCCTCAGACAGTTTTACTTTGTAATTTTGTAACTCTTCAGACAGTGTTTTATTTTCAAGCTTATATCAAAGACAGTTTGTTTTCAAGTTTAATCAAAGACAGAAGTATTTTCAAGTAAGATTTTATAGTTTCTGTTTTTATATTCCATACTCTATTTTAACTTATTTTTGAATATATCTGTTTTGTTATTTTCTTCTTTATCATCTATTTTATTATTGTTTATGATTCTATATTATTGCTGTGCTCTCTCATGGGTATCAAGCTCAACTTTTATAATATAGTATATGATATAATGTATACTTTAAGGTCATATGTTAGTATAATCCATTCTAGGTTGCCAAAATGATGGGCCAGTGAGTCATCTTCAAAATTGGTATGAGTGTTTGAAACATCTAGATATACTGATAAAGAAAACAATGAAAGGAGATTTTTAGAAAATTACCTCAAAATATGCAAATATCTTTACATATTTGTTGTGTAAATTGTTCATCTTTGCCCGTTATTCATTACAGAAAATTGAGCATCATAGACACCATAAACTAAGCACTTTTTATTGCACTGTCAATTAGGGATATGTAAGATTTCATATTTCTAGTTGCTGAGGCTTTCACTAGATCAAGAAAGGTGGATAACTGGCGTAGGCTACTTTGAATTCTCTAGGTTAACATAGAACATTTATTCAAATAATGGAATAAAGTTGTCCAAATACTCGTTGACCCATTTGTTTGATTCTTGATATATATTTTCAGTTGGTATTAGGAATCTTTCTTCAATGTCAAGTTTCAAATCTCACATTTTTCTTTCTTTTGCTTCTAAGGAAGATATGAACTTTTGATTATAGTTCCATGGGAGATTGAAACTCTCCCTTGTGTATTGCATGGGAACGTTACGAATATAAATTTTTTGTACCATTTTTTGTATTCCATTTTATGTTCCACCAATTACAACTTATTATTTATTTGTTTAACTTTCCTTATAAAATAGCTAAAGTTTGAAAAAAAAAAAAAAAAAACATGACAAGTTATAATTGGTAGAACATAAAGTGAAACACACAAAGTGGTACATAGGATTTATATTCAAACGTAATAGCTTCTAACCACAATAGATGATTATGAAAGTTCAATTTGTTAAGCCTCTTCATGGTGTGGAAATTAGTTATGGAGGTATTCAATTGGAGTCTAAATCTTCTGTCTCACTTTTTACTCCACTCTATACTCCACCAATAAATACTTGCCACGTGTTCATCTAATTAATTAAATACTACTATTAATTAATAACTGTAGTATTAATAAGTCAATAATGATAGTATTTAATTAATTAAGTAAATATGTGACAAATATTTATTAGTAGAGTATAAAATAGAGCAAAAAAAAAATAAAACAGAAAATTTGGACTCTTTTGATTCGATTGTCCTATCTTTTCTCTACTAATGATAATATTTATAAATAACTGACTTCTATACCTAAAAGAGGAGTTAAAGTCTCAGAAAAAGAAAAAAGAAAAAAAAGGCGTTAAAGAGGAGTTATGAGGTAGAGTCCAAAACTAGAGAGAGAGGAGCATAAGTAAGAGTCCAAAGGGACCCTGTTTGTGTGAGATTATACAAAAGAGAGAAGGCGTTAGGCGTGAAAGAAAAAGAAAGAAGGCGTGAGAGAGGTGTACAATTGTTTACGTCATGTTTGGTCAAATCATGTGAGTCCCATGATTTTTAATATATTTACAATAATACCACTCAACATTGAAAAACTAAAAACTAATTAGGACATATGAGTTGTCAAAGTATATGTTTAAATAACGTAAATTGAGAAATGGAATTTAAACATTTTTACTCAAATACATTTTTTTTTTCAATCACAGTTTTCAGTGTTTTAACATTAAAAATTATTGTTTATAATCTGCTACCAAACAAATCCTTAATGGGTGAAATTTTTTTTTTTTTTAATAATTTTTTTTTTTTTTTGTTGAAAGTGGGTGGGTGCAATGTAGCTACCAAACAAATCCTTAATGGGTGAAATTTTTTTTTTTTTTAATAATTTTTTTTTTTTTTTGTTGAAAGTGGGTGGGTGCAATGTTTTACATCTAGTTTGAGATGATAGGTTAATAATAGACAAAGTATACAAGTGTAGTTTGATAAATGTTTTCAACAACCAACATCTTTTAAATTGTCACCCTACAATGTGTGCCCCATTCAATGCTTGTGCTTACGATCTTATTGAATAAGGTGCAAATTAATGGGGAAAAAAACTTCAGTAATTGATTGTGTGTTTTTGCATCATAAAGCATCACTTATTAAGTATATTCCTTTGGGCTAGTCTCAACAGTGTGGATATATATATATATTTTTTTGAAGAGCTATTAGGAAATATGTTTTTATAGTGCAATGTGCTTATCGTTTATGTAATTGACTGAAAGATGTCACTAGGTGTAGGGGAAATGTTCTACAATGGTTTTGGGCATTCATAGATGTAAATTTTTTTGGGTTTTCATGTGGAAAATTGTGCATGTTATTCTTCCTATCGATTAAGGATTGTTTCTAATGAAAATCATTTCTTTCAACACTTGTCCAATTTGTAAAGATGATGAGGAAACTATTACTCATTTTTCTACTATATTACTCTTTTTTGCTAATGCCATGTGGACTATTTCTTTCTTTGTAGATCCTGACTGCTAGTGGCTGTTAATGGGATTTTTGTTTTTTATTCTTTTAGACTATGTGCTGTGAAACTGGGATGAATTTGAAATTGTTAACTTTATATTCTTGATGTGGTTGTTATGGTTAAATCTTAGTGACATTAATAATGGATATAGGCGTTTCGTTTATAGGTTGTTGCCTATTATCAAAAGGGTTGGGCTTGTGTCTAGTAGACACGTTAGGATACAGATACGTGTTCGCATTTCAACGTGCCAAGTGGAACTAGTTACTAAATACAAACCTTATCCTTATCAAAAAGCATTGAAGTTGGAATCAAAATTTCTATTTATGCATGTTAACTGAATTCATTCCATAGATGCAAGGCCCCAATACTGGTTGGCTCCAGTTGGTAACACTAAAGGTAAATTTTGATTCAAAAGTTCTTGCTAGGTTTAACAATAGAGACTTGGGTGTTCTACTCCAAAATTGTAATGGAACAGTTCTTGTAGTTAAAAAGTGAGGTTTGTCTAAGTTTAATGAAGGATGGTGCAATGAAAATAATGGCATTGTTTAAAGCATATGTTTTTGCAAAAGCATTGGGCTTGAGAAATGTGATTTTTAGGGTGATTGTAAATTTATAAGGGAGCCTTTTGATGTTCAATAACACAATTTGTTCTCAGTGGGTCATATTATTGCTGATATCAGTCAAATTTATATGAAATTTGATAACATTGGGGTGCGGGGGTGTAAATCTTGTAATCAGACAACTTTCATTTTGGCTTTAGACCCGAAATCTTTTATGTAAAGGAGTATATATTATATAATTAGAATATGAATGAAGTATTATGTTATTATTGAAATTTCAATAAAAAGTTATTTAAACTTCATTTTGTTACCTTGAGATCCCCACATTTGGATAAATTTTTGTTTTGTGTAACAAGGATATATAATATTTATCTCATGGTGGATACCACCTCTACTTGGAGGGATTGGAGGTTTGAATTTTAATGGAAGGGAATGGAACAAACGTTATCTACTATTTATTCCATATCGATTTCCTCCTTTAAAATTCTAAAACAGAGGACCATATGGAATGATGTTTAAAACCCCTTTGTATCCCATTTTGTTTTCCTGTCACAGACAAGTTGTAAAATCCATCACATAAACACTAAATATTCATTCTTTTCCTTACAAATATTTAACGAAGAAATAAATGAATGTTTTTTTTTTTTTTTAATTCATTTATGTTTCCTTATGAACTTTGAAAAAGTGCTCTTAATAATGTGTAATTTATTATGTGGGTTTGAGATAGCTCAACTCAATTATCGTCAAACAGGGGAGCTAAAAGCAAACATCATTGAATGAACACCATAGATTCAAGTTCTTTCGTAACTATCTAAGAAAGTATATGTGCACTAAGATAATAACTAACAAACACAGTTTACTTGAATTTCTATTTCTTTTTACTTTATATTAGAGAAATTGACGAAGAAGATAGGAAAGATGACCGGAATATACTAAAATATTAATGAAGAAATAAATAAAAAAAATTTTAGTTCATTTTCACTATTTTACATTCCCTTATGAACTTTGAAATAGTGCTATTAATCATGTGTAATTTATTGTGGGTTTAAAATAGCTCAACTCTCTTATCATCAAACAAGGGAACTAAGAGCAAACATCATTGAATGAACGTCATAGATTCAAATTCTTTCATAACTATCTAAGAAAGTAAATGTCTATTATGATAATAACTCACAAATACAATTTACTGGAATTTCTTTTATTTTTTACTAGAGAAAATGTCGAAGAACTAAGAAGATATGAAAGATGATCGGAATATACTAAAATACGACTATACTTAGTGAAATAACATTTTGGTCTCTATTTCTGTCCATTCTAAACATATTTTTGGTAAAAACAAAAAACGAAAATGAAAAGAATCAAAAGTTTCAAATTCTATCGAATCTATTAAAAAAAAAAACCTAAAAATTTACAAGAAGACAAGAAAAAAAAAAAAAAAGAAAAAAAAAGAAAAGAAAAGAAAGGAAAAAGTAGTAGTAGAAGAATAGCAGTGGCCAAAGCCAAACAGTAATACACATTATTTTAATACTAAAACTCTCATAAAAACCCATTTTCTTTGTTTCTCTCTATCTTTTATTTGTTTGATCCTTCTTGTTGGTCGCTTTGGTCGTCGTTTTCTACGTTTACACACAAACACACACAGAGCGAGAGAGCTAGAGAGAGAGAGAGAAAGAGAGAGAGGGAGAGGGCTGTGGTGAAATCTTGGCCGTTGATTTGCATGTGGTTATTATCCGATTCGATTAGAATCGGAATCGCACGGCCGAGCGCTTTCGATCGAGGTAAGTTTCGCGAGAATTCGCTAAATCGAAGCTCTTAAAATGATGAATCTTAGGTTTTAGGGTTTATGGACTTTTTTTTTAATAAAAATTTTCTTTTTGATTTTCTCAATTTTCGTTATTTGCTGTTACTTTAGTGCTTTGGTTGACCAAAATTGTCGCATATATATCTATATTTTTTGGGGCTATGATTTATGGTTTTATTGCTATTTAATTTTGGTAATAATCTGTGAATTGAAAGCTTTGATTTTTCATATGGGTTTATTTTTGTTTGATTAGGTTAATTTTAGTTTGGGCTTTATCAGTATTTAGTGTGAAATTGTTTGATTTTATCTAATTGCTCTGTTGGGTTTTGTTTTAAATTTGAAAAAAAAAGGGGTTTTTAAAGAAATCTCTGATTGTGTTGTATGGTATATGTTTTTTAATTGGTAAGTTAACCCAGAATTTCACTCTCTATAAGCTTATATATTTTACTTAATTTAGTAGCCATATAACTGTCAAATAAATGAGTCACTTTTTATATTGGTAACTTACACACGCGCCCAATGGGTCTTGAATCCCCAGCCACACCCTCCACCCGGAACTTATAAGTTGAGGTGCCAATTGAGCTAGAGCTCATCGACAAAATTAAATGAGATGCTTTGTTTGTGTTTGAAACATTCACTCTATAGATATATACTGTTTTTTATGAAAGTTGTTTTGTCTCATAAATAATTTACAAACAAAGTTCTTGAAATCAAAAGTTTTTGCAATAAATGTCGTTTCAGTAAACAGGACGGGTTTTTTTGGTCAACGAGTTAAAGCTCAAATGGCACGTTCTTTTCCTAAAAGAGTGGATGGAGGTGAATGTTATGAATTCAAAAGCCATTGGGTGCACGTGTAACTTACTAAAAAACAGAGTTCAGTTTGTTAAATCAAGCATAAGAAAGGAAATATGGAAGTTTGAATCTTATGCTTAATGTTTTTTGTTTATCACCAAATAATGGAAAACTCGGCTGATTTGAGCCAAATGACTTAATATGCACAGTATGTTGGATCAAGATGTTTAATTCAAACTTATTTATTTTCTTTTTTCCTATCCCAGTAATTGTTTGGTGGAGATTTAAATTTTTCCCAGAAAGAAATAATTTAGAAGACCTTTAGAGCATAAGTTATTTGCATATAAGGTTTTTATTTATTACAATCAAGACTTGGTGCTGAAATCTTGTGGAACAATTGTAGTTTTAGGGTTTTGCTAAGGGGGTTTTGAGTTTGGGATTTCGAATGTTGAAGAAATAAGAGACTTAAAGGTTCTGCTGCCTGGGCGGGAAAATGTTGGAAGCTAGTCCAAAATTCACTGGAATTATAGGCCTGAACAACCAGGACAACAACTATTATGATTTGTCACAAGGATTTTACCATAAACTCGGAGAGGGTACCAACATGTCCATTGACAGTTTTGGAAGCCTGCAAACAAGCAATGGTGGAGGTTCTGTTGCAATGTCTATGGATAACAGCAGCGTTGGTTCAAATGACTCCCACACTCGCATTTTGAACCACCAAGGGTTGCGGAGGCGTGCTACTGACAACCACTCTGTTGCACTGAGTGTCAATCGTCGAGGAAGAGTCACACATGCTCTGAGTGATGATGCACTGGCCCAAGCTTTAATGGATAGCAATTCCCCCACTTTGGGGCCTGAGAACTTTGATGAGTGGACAATTGATTTGAGGAAGCTTAATATGGGGCCAGCTTTTGCCCAAGGGGCTTTTGGGAAACTTTACAGAGGTACTTATAATGGGGAGGATGTTGCTATCAAGATCTTGGAAAGGCCAGAAAATGATCCGGAAAAGGCTCAGTTAATGGAGCAACAGTTTCAGCAGGAAGTTATGATGTTGGCCAGATTGAAGCATCCCAATATAGTTCGGTTCATTGGTGCCTGTCGGAAACCAATGGTATGGTGCATTGTAACAGAGTATGCAAAGGGGGGTTCTGTTCGGCAGTTTTTGATGAAGCGGCAGAATCGGGCTGTTCCATTGAAATTGGCAGTCAAACAGGCCTTGGATGTTGCAAGGGGTATGGCATATGTGCATGAGTTTGGATTGATTCACAGGGACTTGAAATCCGACAATCTTTTGATTAATGCGGACAAGTCCATAAAGGTAGCAGATTTTGGAGTTGCCCGTATTGAAGTGAAGACTGAGGGAATGACACCCGAGACAGGGACATATCGCTGGATGGCTCCGTAAGACTTCTGATCTTTAGCTGTCAAAATTTTCATGGTTTTTCCTTCTCTCTCTTTCTGTTCTCTATCTGGGTATTTTTTCCCACGCTTGCATTACATATAATATTTTAAAATTTAATATAGTCAGTGGCATCCATCACTTACCAATGTTTCAGAATTACTAATTGCTACTGTCTTCTGATTTTTCCTCTTTATCCTATATTTGAATTGCTTTTATATATCACAGTTTTCAAATCTTTTTTGTAGATAGAAATGCATCTTGTTTTTCTGAGTCTTTGACCTCTAGTTTCCAATTCTAAGCTTGTTCACACATTTTCTACCACAATTATGTAAGATATTTGAAAATGCTCATGAAAATCAATGCCATATATAAGCTTGCAGTCAGATGATATTGGTCTGATGTTTTGATTTAGACCTGAAAAATTTCTGGTAGCTCAACTTGTATAACGACTATATGCGTGTGAGCGTGTGTGCACCAAGGGTAGGTTTAGTTGTGCTTGTTTTAACTTTAAGATCATGCAAGTATTTTAGAAGATTCATTTGATCACCATTAGGTCAGATCTAATTGTCTTGTGAGAATCATTCTGAGAACTTAATTGCATTGTTCCTTGGTTACAAATTTTAGGGTTACAGCATTGTTGGATGGGTGTCTGATTCTCCCAAAAAAAAAAAAAAGGGTTACAGCATTGTTCATAGCTAGTGACTTCGAAATTTTTTTAATTAATATTTGTTTGTTTTTGTGTTAGAGCACATAAGCATGCATTTAGTAATTTCTTTACTTCTTGTCAAAATTTAAGGCTTTTGGTTCAGGTATGCAATTACTAGTAACCTAAGGTCTAGTATCCATGTTTGCTGAATTAGATGTGGTTTAAAACTGTTCCAATAGAAGTTCTATATTGTCTATCAAAGAGAATGGGTTTTGGTTTGCAAATGCTAACATGATTTCCAAGTTGCTTATGTAGGAAATCATGCACCATTATGATATTTATTACTTTACTTTTTTACTTATCAAAAAAAAAAAAAGTACATTTATATAAATTTCTTTAAATAATCTTTGGAAACAAATCTATGATTATCTAATAAAAAATCACCATCTTTCGGCTGAGGATGCAGTTGTAAATTTTATACGTGAGGATATAATGTTCAAGGAAAAGTTCAATTTATTTTGTTCATATTACATCTAAAGAAATCATGAATGTTTTAAACTCATTTTATTGCAGTAGGAAAAGTGTTAATGTTAATACTTTATGATATTGTTCTAGGACATGGATCCGTGGTTTACTCCCCGGGGATGGGTCCAAAGGGCCCTACCTTGGTGAGGTTCCATGTCATAAAAAATAAAAAATAAAAACTTTATGACATTGTTCTAGTAAATCTAACTTTTCCTTTTATTGGTTGAAGTTGTTAAATACAGTGAAAGTTTCAACTCTTTCAAAGGTGATATTTATACTGATTCCTTTAGCTATCTGCTGATTCTGCTTTTTCAGAATATTTTGAGTAATATTGTAACGACTAGAGAAAAGCTCTAGTCACATCTACGCTTATACTCCAAAAGGACTAGTCAAGTTACAATTGGGGCTTCTTGTAATCACTTATAAACCCAAGATCCACCTAGCCGCACAACACACACTCAAACAATCCAATCCAATCAAATTTGCACAATTTGGGGTATCACAAATATTATATGGTAGTGAGGGTAATTTGGTCATATTGTTTAATTTATCCTTAAAACTATAAATAGTACATGTGGATTAGGGTTTGTTAGATTTATGGTTAAGTGGTTAAATTCACCATTTCCTAACAGCTTAAACTTTTGGAACAATCGGTAGTTTAATATGGTATTAAAGTAGGAGATCCTGAGTTCGATCTCTAGCTTTACTCTACCTCCCATTTAAAATATTAAATTCTCACTTGTTGGGTCCCCACTTATTAAGGGGAATTTTAGGCCCACAAGTGAGGCGGAGTGTTAGATTTATGGTTAAGTGATTAAATTTACAATTTCCTAAGAGTTTAAGCTTTTGGGACAATCGGTAGTTTAATAGGGTTAATCAGATTTTAACCCTAAACATAAATTTCAGAAATTACCCAATTACAAAGAACAAATTGAATATGCATGTGCCTCATTTTCACAGTGCCAAATCATGTCTATGTTTCTTTGGGGGGCAGGGGGGGGGGGGTTGGGAGGGGGGGGTGTTGGGGATGGTTGTGTGAGAGTGGGAGAGGGTGGGCAGTATATATAATATCAGAAAATGAACTCAGAATTTAAAGGATAATTTGGATTTAAAATTTTCAAATTCTTCTATATATATATTTATATATTTTGGATAATTAATAAAATTATATAAATCAGGAAAACGAGTCACCCAAGTATACAAGAGGTATATTGGGGGAAACAATCAATTTTCTGATATTATATATTGATTACTATTTGGTAGATACTGTGATTTTAGGCTATGGAAGGTCCTTGATTAATTGATATATGTTTTCTGAAAGAAAACAACATACGCTAAGAAAGTCATCAAGGATACAAACTGAAAACTGACTTACATTGAGCAATAAACACTTAATTAGGGACAATGCATCAAATTGGAAGTATCTGGATAGTAGGATGAAGAGCCGGTTACCGGATGTGGTTTGCAAGCTTGACATTGAAAAAGCATATGACCATGTTAATTGGGAGGCATTGTTTTATCTGTTGGATCGGATGAGTTTTGGGTTGAAATGGAAGGAGTGGATTAAGGCTTGTGTTACTTCCGTCCGTTTTTTAGTCCTGGTAAATGGATCCCCTGAAGGTTTTTTTTGGATGCTCTCGAGAGTTGAGACAAGGAGACCCTTTATCCCCGCTTTTGTTTCTCTTGATAATGGAGGTTTAAAGCAGAATTTTGAAGAGGACAGAGGAGAATAACCTTATTGGGGGGTTTCATGTGGGAGCAGTGAATTCTGTTGGTGTGCGGATTTCCCATTTGTTGTTTGCGGACAACACTATCTTATTTTGTGATGCGTCTAGGGAACAGTTGTTGTCCATAAGGTTGGCATTGTCTTGTTTTCAAGCTTTTACGGGTTTGAAGGTTAATGTTGGGAAAAGCGAGATTGTCCCTGTTGGGGAGGTGAATAATCTAGTTGCTTTGACCAGTTTTCTTCAATGTAGAGTGGGGAGTTTGCCTATGAAATATTTGGGGATGCCGTTGGGAACTCATTTTAAGACAGCTTCAATTTGGAATCTTATTTTGGAGAAGATGAAGAAGAAACTATTAGGGTAGAAGCATCTCTATTTATCTAAGGGTGGTAGGGTCACACTTCTAAGAAGTACTCTTTCAAGTCTCCCAACGTACTTTTTATCTCTCTTTACTATTCCTAAAGCTGTGGCTACTAGAATGGAAAGTATTCAGAGGAATTTTCTTTTGGGGTCTTTTGAGGGGAGTTTCAAATATCCTTTGGCGGCTTGGGAAAAGGTGTGTTTACCAGTCAAATTGGGTGGTTTGGGGATAAGAAGTGTGGTGTCGTTTAATCAAGCTTTATTTGGAAAATGGTTGTGGCGTTATGGTCGTGAAGCTACCCATCTTTGGTGAAGAGTTATCTTTCACAAAATATGGTGAGGGTCGGGGGGGGGGGGGGGGGGGGAAAGCATGCAGGGGGGCTCTTG
>NW_027069637.1:355411-461605 GCF_002906115.3 Quercus suber
AAGTATTCCCATAAAAAGCTGAGATATGCTTCTACAGAGTACAAACTGAGAGCAGTCATTTAGCATAGAGTAGTAAAACAGACAAGCAAAATAAATGTTAGTCCTTGCATCAGTTATATAGTATGAATAAATACAAACTGTGCCACCTCAGAATACAACTAAACTAATATCAACCCAAGACCCAAGTACTAATACTGACCAATTGACCAAAGAACGCCCAGGTTCTAAGCACTTGTCAGGAACAAAATCATATCAATCACATTCAAAAGCAGATTGTCTACTTCCAAGAAAGCTCAATGGTTAAAAGACTAGTTCATTAATTGGTAGGCACAACCAACATCAATTGGACAAGGCAATCCCAAACATTTGAGGAGGGGGTGGGGGGGGTGTATCAACAGCGCCTTGATTGAGAGGAATTTATGACAGTGATTATATATATCTAACTACAATAATAATAATTTATAATAGGAAGGAAACTATCAATTTAAAATAGCTTCAAAAAAATGCCTTATGCCGCTTTAGTATATAGACTTCACTTGACTCTGACATTGAGGTCTCATTAGAAAGAATATTTCAAATACCCAACATAAGAAATTAAACATACAAAATAGAGATATATGAGTGTGTGCGCAACCTGAAAACTAACCAATCTATTGCAGAAATCAGTTGGATCATTTGATCTATCACTAAGAAAGAGAAAATCTGTTTGGATGCTCAAGCATGGATTTTATTTTTTATTGTTTATCAACAAAATGTAAATTCGATTTAAGATTTTTTATTTTAGTTTAGTTTAGTTTTTTACATACTTAGCCATAATGTATCTAATAATTAATAGTATGGTGTAATGATACTGCTTTAGTCACTTAATACAACTGGATCGACACCCTGAAATCACCAATTATACCACTTCACAATGTAAATTAACAGGCAATTTACCAGTAAAGCAAGTCAATAAATTAAAATTTTTTTTGATAGGTATTCAGAGAAACTATTATTAATGAGAAAAAAAGGAAAGTACAAGTTGTTCATGACGATGAACAACAAGGAATAGTAAACACCAACGACAAACAAAAGAGAGTGAAAATCAGAAAGGTAAACTAAGGGAAAACACTCAATCAAGGCGCTGTTGATACACCCCCCCCCCCCCCTCCTCAAATGTTTGGGATTGCCTTGTCCAATTGATGTTGGTTGTGCCTACCAATTAATGAACTAGTCTTTTAACCATTGAGCTTTCTTGGAAGTAGACAATCTGCTTTTGAATGTGATTGATATGATTTTGTTCCTGACAAGTGCTTAGAACCTGGGCGTTCTTTGGTCAATTGGTCAGTATTAGTACTTGGGTCTTGGGTTGATATTAGTTTAGTTGTATTCTGAGGTGGCACAGTTTGTATTTATTCATACTATATAACTGATGCAAGGACTAACATTTATTTTGCTTGTCTGTTTTACTACTCTATGCTAAATGACTGCTCTCAGTTTGTACTCTGTAGAAGCATATCTCAGCTTTTTATGGGAATACTTTACTCGCAATCTTGGGCTTTGGTGGTGGTCATGTACCACTTTGAAATTTTTGATAAATTATTACCCATTTAGGTATGTATGGTAAACTTACTTGCATAATCCTAAGCCCATTCTGTCAGTTTTCATTAACTTATCAGCAACAAAACAAAAAATAAAATAAAATAAAATAAATAAATAAATCTGTCAGTAGTCACCCATATGATAGAGTTCAGCACAAGGCATCCACAGCTTTCATTTCTGTGCAGGCTGTGGCTGCATTATTTGTTAGCTGGAAAATGTAAATGTGAAACAGTTATATTTGTTTGAACTCTTTAGCAGGAGGGTGAATTACGCAAGAGCTATGTTCATCTTCATCAAAGTCATAATAGGCCTGGCCTCACATGGGTTAATAGTTATCAAAAAATGGTAGCATAAGTTAAAATGTCAATTATAAGCTGGTCTACCTATTATAATCCCCTCTCTCCTAGCTTTGTTTGAGCTGTGAAAAATAGGCTTTACACCTGCCTTGTGCTTTATACAAGTTCAAAATGAGTACATTTAGAGGAGGACATTTGAAAGATATGAGAATACTATGGCAGGGCTCTGACAATTAGGTTAGTGCACTAATATGATGTACAATTGGACTTCGTGGGAAAGTTTACTGATGCATTTATTTTTTGTAACACCATGGAATTGCTATCTTAAGTTGGGTTTATTTCCCAATAGATAGCTCAAATGGCACATCTTCCTCCCATAAGAATGGGGTGGAGATTGAGGTCTTAGGGTTGAGATCCATTTTCCAATGGAAAGATTGCAGTGTATGGTACACCCTTTGCTATTTGTTACCTTAGAGTAGATTACGCACTGTTAGCAGTGGAAGTGAAGTCTAATGGTGTGAAGGTGGCAATGAGCTGCTGTGGTGGTACGTCATGGGAGAGAATGGTGGTGGTGGCTATGACAACAGACAAGCAAGGTGGTGGGTATTGTTTAGTTTTAACAATATTGCATTGAATCTTAATGATATTCGTGTCAATGGTCATATATTTATGAATGAAAAAGTATGGCAACTATATTAGCCCATCAATATACAGGCTAAGGCATGAAGTTTAATTTATCTACGGATGTGTTGCAAGGTAGACATGGAACATTTTATGCAGTTTAGGACTACAAAGTTTTTTGAACCACAGCTTTTGGAAGGTGGTTGCTGACATTTATGCTTAGTAACTTAAATGTTGCTCATCCTTTGCTTACTTAAAATTTAATATATTGAAGACAGCTTTGTTGTGGGGTCTATGTGGTAGCTTTAGTAGCTGTTAAGGATCCCAACAATGATCAACCCATAGTTTTTGAATTGTTTGGTTTCCTTCTATATTTTGGATGAGCCAAATTGGGGGTAAGGTTGCCTACCATGACCTCTCCCAAACCCCTCAAAAAGTGGGAGCTCTGTGCATTGGGTAAGACATTTTTCGGTTTTAAAGATCAACTAATCATATATAGTAGAGAAGCAATTAATTAGATATTATTATTAAGTATGCATTTTTGCTTTTAGTGGAGATTTATTTGTCTTTTTTTTTTTTGGCTACATGGAGGTTTATTTGTCTTGTGAACATCTATTAGTGTAATATTCTCTTGTGGTCTTGTCAGTCGACAATTTCTTATTGGGTAGAGAGCCTTAATTAGATTATTCTTGTTATTAGTAGGTTACACATGCAGCCAATGGGTATTGAACCCACAACCTACCCCCCCACCCCCCAGAACTTATAAGGGGAGGAGGAGGTGCCAATTGAGCTAGATCTCATTGGCTGCATTAGTTAATTATTTATTTAATACAAGTTGATGATGACATTTTATTGATCGCAGCAAATTTTCCTCCCTCTTGTTATCTAGTAATTATCAACATGTTCTGAACATATTTGATCTTTCTTTCATCTATTGTACTTTCTAACTGAAATTTGTTATTGATGGAATTGCTTTAACTAGATTCATCAATTGCTTGATACTAAGAAAACAAAATTACTCTTTTACATCAATATTTTGTTTTATGTTTTAACTGCTATAATCTCGTAATTATGGCATCTTGAGTGAAGATCATTGAATGCATAAGTGAGAATAAGTGTTTTGATTCAAGTTGTTGGAGTGAAGGGTTGTAGAGAGAGATTAAAAATAAAACGCATTAGAAAGGACTCATGGGGCTGAACCTTATTAGTTGGGATTGAGATGTAGTTGAATTAATCTAATATTTGAGCTATCAACACCTTGTGAATATCTAGTTACCACAATCTTGTTTTGCTATGCATTAACTATGCTTTGTCATTTTGATTCTTGAATCTAAAATATCTAATGATTTATTGTGCATTTTGTCTATTTCTTAATATTCTAATTTACAGTGTTGTCAACTTGCCTGTGATTTTTGGGTCTGCAGGGAGATGATCCAGCATAGGCCTTACACACAGAAAGTAGATGTCTATAGTTTCGGAATTGTTCTTTGGGAGCTCATTACAGGACTGCTTCCGTTTCCAAACATGACGGCAGTGCAGGCAGCTTTTGCAGTTGTCAACAAAGGTGTCCGTCCGATCATTCCCAATGATTGCTTACCCACTCTCAGTGAGATCATGACCCGGTGCTGGGATGCCAACCCCGATGTCAGACCCCCCTTCACTGAAGTTGTCAGAATGCTTGAGAATGCAGAGGTTGAGATCTTGACAACGGTTCGCAAGGCGCGTTTTAGGTGTTGTATGGCCCAACCAATGACTCTGGATTGATCCCAAGAAGATATTGGACAAGAACACAGCTGTAAGAAAAACAACAGGAGAAGAAATGGGCAGGAGAAACATATTGTACCCTCTAATTATCAAGTTTAAGAACTGTTATTACAACTAGAACTGCTGGTTTTGGGGTTTCTATTTTAATGGATTCTGTTGCTGAATTAGTAATAGACGAGAATTGATGCATATGTATACATGCCCTCTTATTGCGGAGTGTTGTGTTGACCTGACTTGCCTTTTGTTTTCCCGCCTCTCAAAATATCGCAATTTACTCGGGGTCATATGATGAAACTTAAAATCCATCATTGTAGACGTCTTTAACAAATTTTTGCAGAATAAATACCAAATAAGAAAACTAGGAAGCAAAAATCAACTAGATCAATTTCGAAAAGGAAGAGTAGAAGAGGGATACAATACAGTCTCAAACTGAGTGTCGGGGTCCAAACAAATATATCCTCTATACTCTTAATTATAGTTATTAAGCCCAGATCAAATGTTAACCCGCTCTAGAAGTCGGGTCAAATAAAAGTAAAAAATAAATTTCAAAATTCATAAAATAAATATGTAAACTGAATAAAGAAGCTTGCCTAAATGGTTAATTTAAATTAATTCTAACAAATAGGCATATTTGACAAGTAAGAACACTAGAAAACATAAAATATATGGTTCAGCATGCCAAAATTGTTAATTAAAATTAGTTCTAACAAACTAGTCACGTTTCAAATAAGAATGCTAGAAAACATAAAATATATGGATGTCATAAAATTGAGACTAAGTCTTTGATAAATAAAATCATATTACATGTCTTAAAATTTTAATTACAAAAAGATATCTCAAAGTGCAAAGTGACATTCTATGCATATTCCATGGATTATGATTTGAGCTAAAACTTTTGAACTAGGATTTTTAATCTCTCTCTGCATGCCATAACTCTCTACCAGCCCCCTTTTTTCCCAAAAAAAGAAGTTTGATTATTTTGAAAGAATAAAAATTAACCAATTTGAAAGGATTTCAAGAACAAGACAAAATTATAACAAGATTAGAGGAGAAAATGGGCAAATGCCCCTTTCAAAAAAAAAATCTAGCAATTTTTTTTTTCTTTTTTTAACCTATAACTCAACTTCATGGAAATCAAGTTACAAATATCACTATAGGTCCTTAAAACGTTACTATAGGCTCCTTAAAAATGCCACTATAGGGCTTAACTCAATTTTAAGAAAATTGAGTTTTAAAAGATGAGCATTTTCTTAATTAGTTTAGGAAAAATGGAAAAATGCTGGATTGTTTTTTTTAAAAAGGGCAAAGGCTAATTTTTTCCCAAGATTAGAGCATTTTTTTTTTTTTTAATCTAAGATATAATTTTACTTTAGCTTAATTTAAATGTATATGTATGCGAAGTTCCTCCTGAAGACTTGAACTCTAGTTCTTACCTCCTACAACTTATAAACATTTATATTTATGAAGTGACATTCACGCTAAGGGTGTGCGGTGGTTAAAAAAAAAACATTTTAACACTTCATTTGGGAGGAAAGAAATGAATGAAATGAAATAAATATTTCTTGCATTTCTTTGTCTGAGAGTTTTACTGAAGGGAATTGAAAGATCATTCCATTGTCTGTAAGTTTTAGTGAGAGAAAATGGAATGGTAGGAGGGAATTGATATCTATATTCCTTCAAAATCTCAATTTTCATTCCTCTAAAATTGGAGGAATAAGATGGAATGAAATTGAATTTAATGAATTTTTTACTAAAACTCTCAAGAATACCCCTAGTATTACATGGGACAATTCAAGGAAAACGCTAATCACGTTTGCATTATACTTTAAAAGGATTAGTCTAGTCATAATTAAGACTCATTGTAGTTCTTAATAAAACCCAAATCAATTCAATATATACCTGATGTGATACTTCTCACATATTCATACATTCACACATAATCAATATCCAATCAATCCAGGAATCACATTACGACTTTTTTTTCTTGAATGATAATGGAATCTTAAAAATATAGTGAAACATTCTCAAAGGTTCAAATCTATGTAATGTCTTTGTGATTCCCCAAGTATCCAATCATGTCAACCATTCCTTCAAAGTTTGAACTTTATTTTATTTTATTTTTTTGAGAAAGAAGTTTAAACTTCACCTTGAAAAAGAATAAGAAATGGGTGAGCTTGACAACTCAGTAATCAATATAATTCAAAATAGGATCAAGCTAACTCTTCGGAGAGTTTGTAAAACTGAATATCAACAAAATCGTTCTAAAGCTTATCAACATATCAAAGATACCAATTTATTGAAGGAAGGTTAACATGCTTAACCAATGGTCAATCCGAATACATATTTACTGAGAAAACATATTAGAATGCACAATATTTGCTTACATAACAAATTTAAACATACTTTCATTAATAGAACATATTCAACACATAGAGACCGAACATTCTCGCTATAGATTGTGATTACCAGACTCCCATGAGCACAAATATATCAAAAATAGACTTCCCATTATAAGGGCACACAGACTCCCCTGTAAGGGAATAAGGTTTTTCTCCAAATGGAGAAAAATCCTTTAAACTCTTCTTATATTTTTTCTTTTTAACAAATGTGAATTTTAAAAATTGAACCGTTGGATTGCATGTTTTTTATGTTCTTAACATGCACGTAAAATTTTGTTCAAATCAAATGTTATTTACTACTTGATCAATAAATGTATTTTTTATGCATAATTTTTAACCACAAAAATTTGAAATTTAAACATGTCATTGATAACATAGCTATCAATCTTTGATCTTCTTGAAATTTGTAAGTATGATGGATATAATAAGAACATGAAATTTAACGGTTAGATTTTCAAAATTCACATCTAATCAAAATATATAGGAGGAATTTGAAGGATTTTTCTTCAAACTAGTTTGGAGAGGAACCTTTTTCCCTGCAAGGGAACAAGGTTTCTCTCCAAACACGTTTGAAGAAAAATCCTTCAAACTCTTCCTATATCTTTTTTATCAAATTTGAATTTTAAAAATTGAACTGTTGGATTGCATGTTTTTTATGTTCTTAACATGCATGTCAAATTTCGTTCAAATCGAATGTTATTTACTATTTGATCAATAAATGCATTTTTTATGCATAATTTTCAACCACAAAAATTTGAAATTTAAACATGTCATTGATAACATAGCTATAAATCTTTGTTCTTCTTGAAATTTTGCAAGTATGAAGGATATAATAAGAGCATGCAGTCCAACGGTTAGATTTTCAAAATTCACATATAATAAAAAAATATAAGAGAATTTTGAAGGTTTTCCTCCAAACTAGTTTGGAAAGGAACCCTTTCCCCTATGAAGCTACAAGGGCCTTGTTGGCTAGAATTGGCAACTACATATCAAATAAATTTAAATAAAAGATTCAATTGGTTTCTAAATCATACATCAACATATTCATAGATATAGACATGTTCAGAGTTCTCAAAATTTCCAAATCAGGTGAAAATTCACAATTTCGATATTGCATGTCATTACTCTTTAACTTCGGATACTTGTTCACAAAGTGCTTGATCTCAGGATAGAAGTTTCTAAATATGATTATCATAAGTAAAACTATAAACTTTCCAAAATACATAACAAAAGTTTAATGGTATTAATAAATTACTAATTAAGCAAATTGATACTAAAAATGTTGTGGACTATTGAAAACCAATTGGCATATTATGTGTGGGTTTGGATTCAACGTTTCCGCTGAATCCTGCGTTGCGTTTTTCTCTTCTTCTTCTTCTTTTTTTTTTTTTTTTTTTTTTTTGCTTTCACGCATTTCAGGGAGACAAAAAAAAATTGACTAATTATTTATATATATATATATATAATAAAAATTTTGTTTAATTTTAAATGCATTCATGCGTTTGCATGAAGTTACATGCTAGTTTATATTAACCACTCATTACTATCCAATGTGGGATTTCATTATTTAACTAATCACACAACTCACACGTCAATATTACAACAGTATTGAACAAGAATAAATAAAAAATGAATAAGGGCTGCTATAAGGAAAACATGACAACCGCGTATTAGCCCTACAGCAATGATCACAACCATGTAACACACAATAATAATAATTGCAACCAGAATCACAATATCTGCCTTCACATTATAAAACTCCAATCTCCATAACACCAATTACATAATCTGGATCATGGCCCACGTATTTCCTCCATGGATGGGGTCACCTTAATTAAAATAAGCTTAGCTCTACCTCTCTGTCACCATTCTTTGTCTAATTTTTACTATACACATCATGCTTTACGGTTTTTATTTTTTTAATTTTTTTCCCATTATTGATTGAGAGTTTCAGTGTCAATGTGGTAAAGAATTGAGAGAGAGAGAGAGAGAGAGAGAGAGAGAGAGAGAGAGAGATAAGTTTTGTCTAGCTGGTTTTATTTTTTTCAATTAATATTGTTTGTTTGATATGCTTTTTGAGGTTGACAAGGTGCTATACTTATGGATTTGTTCTGGTTTTCAAGGCAGGAAAGTGATGAAATTTTGGTGGGAGGGATAGATGAGCTTGCAGGTGGAAGTTTTTAGATTCAATAATGAATCCTATTCCATCCAATTATTTTATTTCATTTAAATCAGATAGAAACTTTGCTTGACCCTCGTTCTAGAAGGCGTGTAAGAATAGACTTTTGACCAATCTTAAACACCCCGTTACACCTAACCCTTAGCTTCTGTATAAATACTTCTTCATACATGTTCCTAAAGAGAGACTAAGGTTGTGTTTGACATTGGTGAAAAAAGTTAGTTTTTTTTTTACTATTTAGTTTATTTTTGCTACAATTTATGGGTCTTATTATACTTTTTTGTACTATTTATGTGTTTCACTGTACTATTTCAACTAGCTTTTAATTTTATTTACAATACTTTCAGCAAGAAATTTTCAATTTCAACTATATTTTTTTATAATTAATATTGTTTGTTTGATATGCTTTTTGAGGTTGACAAGGTGCTATACGTATGGATTTGTTCTGGTTTTCAGGGCAGGAAAGTGATGAAATTTTGGTGGGAGGGATAAATGAGCTTGCAGGTGGAAGTTTTTAGATTCAATAATGAATCCTATTCCATCCAATTATTTCATTTCATTTAAATCAGATAGAAACGTTGCTTGACCCTCGTTCTAGAAAGTGTGTAGGATTATACTTTTGGCCAATCTTAAACACCCTTTACACCTAAACTCTTAGCTTATGTATAAATACTTCTTCATACATGTTCCTAAAGAGAGACTAAGGTTGAGTTTGATATTGGCTGAAGAAGCTAGTTTTTTTTTTTTTTTAAAACTATTTAGCTTATTTTTGCTACTATTTATGGCTCTCATTGTACTTTTTGGTACAATTCATGTGTCTTACTATACTATTTCAACTAGTTTTTAGCTTTATTTACAGTACTTTTAGCAAAAAAATTTTCAGTTTCAACTAAATAAACTGTTCCCAAAACGGACAATAAATATTTGTAAAAAACATCTCAATCCACATAACATTTATGTATAATTTTTATATACAAACAAACTACTAGCACCTCAAGTTTTTTACGTATAATTTATTCTCCTCAATAAAAATTTATTTATAAACAAAATACAATTTGAGGAAAATTATTATTTAATTATTAGCTTTCATTTACAGGTACAATTTTGACTTTGAATAAAATAAATAAGTTAACACAGCTTTCCTAGGTTTAATATTTGTATCCACTCTACCTCTCATTTAAAATGTTAAAAATCTCATTCTTTAAAAAAAAAAAAAAAAAAAAAAAAACCATGGATAGAATCACCCTTGAAAATTGGCATGTAAAAAGAGGGTGCCTAAAAGCTTATAAACACATGATTGAACTTACACTTAATCAATGTGAGACACTAAGATCATAACATCCCATCACACTCCGCAGCTGACGTCCACGAATGCTTATGCTATCGACACTGACTCGATGGTAATCCTTTTTCTTTTTGTGGCTCCACTCACCTATTAGTAATTTTAATCTAGCCTCTAGGTTGCTCCTTCTGGGATCCGACCACAATACCGCAACTTTTTTTATCTCATACTCAATGAGCCACACCCAATTAATTGGAGTGGTGGTTGATTCTGATACCAAATGTTGAGAATCTAGTTATGGAATTGGGGAAGAGAATTGTGTAGGTCACTTCAAGGAGAGCTAGGCCACCAGAGAGAGAGAGAGAGAGATTGTCTAATAATATTATTCATTATTGAATTATACATTCAATTCTTATCCCTTTATACCTGTAGGTAGTCCTTGCTTAACAACTAACAAAATGTTAGTTGTTAGTTAGCTAAGTAACCACTTGCCTGACTAACTCCTAATCAACCAATTAATCCAATGGTAACTAAACTACCTGCTACAATAGTCACAGTATATGTATAAATGATAAAATGCAATTGAGGTTCCTAACAGGTGACTTCAACTACCTTAAAATATTACATGAAATATATGCACCATTGTCTTATGTGTGGTTAATTCCAATTCACTATGACCCTTTCTTGATCTTGAAAAAAAATTAGATTAAGGTTGCGTTTGGGATTTGAGAAAATTTTAGTTTATTTTACTTTTTAGCTTATTTTTGCTCCTAAGATGAGTTTCATTGATCTAAAAGTCAGCTTTTAGCTTTTTTCTACATACTTTAAGGAAAAAATTTTCAGTTTTGTCAAAATAAGTGACTCCCAAACGAACCCTTAAGTGTTCATTTGAAAACAACTTATATATTTAGTATTTTGCTAAAAATATTGTAAATAAACACTATAAGTTATATATAGTGTTTATATTGTAAATAAACACTAAAAGAAAATATATATATATATATATATATATATATTATATTTGAGAATCTAAATAAAATAAGCTGATTGTTCTTTTTTAAAATTATTGTAGCAAAAAAAAGGTGGGGTGAGACCGGCAATAAACAAAAAATTGAGCAAAAACCAATGAATGTGACCCATAAAGTAGTGATTCTAAAAATTATATATATAAAAAAAATAAAAAAAAGAGCTAAAGTGGAACCTGCAGCAGTGGCAGAAATAAACTAATTGAATCTTGAAATAAGTTTCTTTCATGGGCAGCAGCGGAGCCAAAAAAAAATTAAGCATGCATTTGGATAAAATTATTCTCCCTACTGCTTTTTGTTTTGTTTTATTTTATTTTATTTTATTTTATTGACTAGCGCTTTTTGTATTGTTCATAGAACATGAATAGTGCATTAAAGCAAATGTACAGTGTTTGGGGGAATGAACAGTAATATACATTTTTTTTTTTTTAGCAATAAATTTACAGTTTTCAGCAAAATAAGCGATATTCAAACACCCTCTAAATATATGTGCACAAAAAGAAGATTTACCACATGCTGCAAAAGCAAAAGCCAGTGCTTGTCAAAATACTGAATCTGAAATTCAAGGAGAAGTAATTTACTTTCCCCAAGCTTTGTTAAGGGTAGAGATTATGATCAGATCGTGAACAGGCTGAGAAGGAAAGTTGTAGAAATTAACAAGTAAAACGTGAAGCTAAAGGGGCAGCTCATGAAGGTATTAGAAAGAGAAGAGAATTATGGGAAGCCACTAGAAATATGAATCTTTTGTGTACCCTTGCTTGGATAAATTAAATTGAAATATGACGTTATGAAGTAAATTAAGGATCCAGCAATACCATCGTTGAGAATGAGACCTTTGCAATTCTGTAGAAAACCAATATACACCACCATTGGTCTTTCAAGTTTCAAGTGTCAACCGGCTAAGTTGTCAGCATGCATGGTACGTTTAATTGTAAAAGTGGGTTTTTGAAATTTTGATTAAAAAGACAAAATACAAAATGTGTAATGGTCTGTTGATAAGAGCTTCAAAATCATTTTCTTGTTTATTTTAAGTACTTGTTCAGCCACATCTAAGCAGTAAGGAGTAAGGACCTAAATAGTTCAAATCGGATGTTAATAACTATTTTATCTTCAATGTTGAAAATCTTAAATGTTAATTACGATGAAACTTCCTTTTGTCGGCAACCCAGCATCAGAATCAGTGTCACCATATATAATTCCATTGCCAAAGAACACCGCAAAAGATAATCAATAAGACAATATTATACTCATGGTCGTGGACGTGCAAAGCCAATCAAATTGGATATTTTTTCCTCTCTTTTCAATTCAATGATTTAAAGTTGTCAGTATATGTCACGTTACATATCCATATTAGGGTATGGGACATCAGATTCCACCATGGGGAATCATTTTGTTTTCATGGATGCTGAAGCTAAACTTGGATTTCAGTTTAGCAAGCAGGCATTAATCAACACTATAAATTTAAGATCAACAAAAAAATAAAAAGTACTAAAAGAGAGAGGCAAAAATAGCCAGAGAAGATAACAATGGAATTTAATACTCCATTCAAAGATGATAAGTTCCAAAATATTTATTCAATAAGCCCCAGGGCTATGTAAAGCAAAGCAATGCCTTAACAAGCCAAAGGAAACAGCAATGACACTCAGCATTATTGATAACTTTTTTTTTTTTTTGAGAAACAGCATTATTGATAACTTTATTACATATAGAAAACTGAAAAAGTTATATTACTACTACTCGCGCAGGTTGCGAAAGTAGGCTGCCGGGTCTCTCTCAAAATCATCTCTGAATATGCGATGATTTCTAGCCGGTGCTTTCATGGTCTTCCTGTTGGTTTTAGATCCTGATGAACCATACAGGAGACCACATATGGTAATTGCTGCACCAAGCACTGCAACAGCACACTTGGCTATTGTAGCCGCTTTATTTTCTGAGTCTGACATTACATATGCTAGTTTTTTTTTCACGGTTCTGTGTGCTTTGGATGCAACCCTTTATGTCCCAAATGTTCCTGTTTTTGTTAATCTATTTCTCTGCTCTTTAAAACATACAATAACAGAAGGCTTTATATATATAGAGCAGTCTAGGAACTTAGAAAGTCATTTTGTAATTAATGCAAAACTTCTACGTGCATTTTCCAAGACTTATTCATTGTATCGAGGATGAAAGCATGTGAAAATAATTCAAGGAACTTGAATCACGAAGAGACGTGTGCATTGTACACCAATGACAAGAACATTTTCCTGTTAGTATGGCGTGTGGACGTTTCAATCCCTAGCGCAGCACATACCCGCATGATTTTTGAGCGCATGCTGCATGAGAGGTACATTGTTATATGACTGTCACATGGTGGTATATGACAAATCAATGTTTTGAATACTATTTTGGATACCATTACAGTTTGTCAATTGGTATCGAACATTTTGGTATCAGCCTATATCAGCATAATGTTTTGTGGTTATTGTTAAAGTTACATATATACCTAAGTCCACATTATATAATATTATACCATATCAAATTATTAATTCAAAATAAAGTAATGTACATTCTTAATATCAACATTAAAAAAAATAAATGTCATATCTGAGTTAATGAAAAAAAATATTCTTAATGAATTAAAAAAAAAAAAAAAAAAAACTATGTTATAGTGAGTAAATTAAACAAGAAAAACACATTGTTAATGGAAAATAATAATAAAATATCATATGTAAGTAAAGTAATAAATAAATAAATAAGGTTTAGGGAAAAAATTATGATTCGTTTACACATCGGCTGAAATCACCATATCAAGCGAAATTGACTGGAATTAACCGAAATGGGTGATATGATCAGAATGGGCTGGAATTTAGAACGTATGGAATAGAACATACTAACTTACTAATTAGAATAAAAAAATTCAGCCATTCTGGGCAAAATGAAACAAAAATTCATCACTATGTGACAAATATGTATATGGAACATAGTGTAGCTAAATATGCAATTGCACCTATCTCATTAATTTGCACTCAAAATTTTTGTATATGGATGGCACAGACTAGCGTGTTTGGGTTTGGATTTATGATTTGGGAGCAATCCACCTACAAACACACCTAAGTTTATGTCAAATTTTATAACATGCTTAGGTGTCAACATGTGATTGGATTACAACACTTATACAAGAGACCACCAATGGTACTTGATGAAAAAGTGAATTTGGTGCACCAATCACAAATTGACATGTAAGCTTGTTGTGGATTTGAGTGAGTTTGGGTGTGTCACAGTTTTCCAATTGGGAATGACAATCTAGGCCTATTCATTAGACATTGTTGTGGCTATTGAAGAGTGTGGTGTTGGTGTTGTGGTGGATGTGGAGGTGGAGTCTTGGTGGGCTTGGTAAATTATCAATTCTCCAAAAGTGTACTTTTTTTGGAAGATGAATTTAATCATTAAATTATTAACTCTCCCTTACTTGTGGACCCAAACACTCCTTTAATAAGTGAGATTTTAACACGTGAAAATTGAAAAAAGAAAACAATTATGTATTATTATATCCAAATGAATGAAATATGAACTCAATGGTTTTAGTACCTGAACCAAAACTGGTTGTCATGGACTCTGCACAATCAAGAATACAACTATAGATAACATCTGTGAGAGAGGCTTGGCACATCTGGTAACAAGAATCATGACAAAGCCTCAATTTAAAAGGATTACCCTCCCAACGCGCACAACCTACATAACATTTCATAATGCATTGAATGTCTAGCGTTGCCACCGCCAAAAGGGAGGGATTACTAGCTGGTGCTACAACAAGAAGCACAAGCATAAAGAGCGTCACCATAGTTTTCACAATTCTCCTCATGCTATCTCTTCTTCTTCTATAACTCCAAACTTTCTCCCTATATTGGAATATTTTATGACCATGATTTATATTATCTAAAATACTTTGTCATTAATGAAGCCTTTAATGAATATTTTTTCTTTATAGATTTTTTCTTTTTTCAAAAAATCAGGCCATTAATGAATTTCCAACTAAGACATTACAAATTTTATGAAATTGTGAATATATATAACAGTAGAAACCTAAAATGTAATAGCCTAAACTTCAGTCATGTGACACATTCCTTGAGACTCTTTTTGTCAAAGTTTGCATTTATGTTTTACTCCCAAAAAAAAAAAAAGTTTGCATTTATGTTAATTAATTTATTTATTTAATATGCCAATAAATAAATGCATAAATTAATTATCCATAAGTGTACAGTAATTATTTATAGGTTCAAGTACAAAACACACCCTAAAGTTTGAGTCTTTAAATTTTTCTCCCTAGCGTTTCAAACTTTGGATCCGCGTCTTTGAAGTTATATACTATTTTGATTGGCAGTCCCTCCTTTTTGAAACATTAGAGGGGACAAAATTCAAAAACACCCAAATTTCAAATGTTTGTTTTACCAAAAGGTGTGTACACATTCACTCAAAGCAAATCCAGCTACAAATCCTCCTAACATTTCCAAAACACTTTATTACTATCCAAAGTCCATAAAACGGTCCTCAAAATCCTAGAATAGTCTAGATTCTAGAACCATAAGGACCAGTTCAGACCAATGCTTATAGTATTAATACTCGACTTAATCACATGCTTGAGCTTACCTTGTTTGTTCGTTCAATTCCAATAGTTTCATGTAGGGAATGCGATTCAATATGGTTTGGAGTCCGTGAGCCCAGGATTTGAAAATGGAAGCTTTTGCTATACATTGTTAGATGAGAGAATTGAGAGTTAATTTGATGAGACATTGTTTAGAGCTCGAGAGAGCTTGTAGATAGAGAAGAGTGAGACTGTGAGAGTCTCTCAGTGTATCTCTTTAAAACGATGTCGTTTTGATCACGGAAATACTGTACATTCTACTATACAACCATATCTCATAGTGTCGTTTTTGTGTTCAAGATTAGACGTTAACGGCAGGTAGTTTATATACATCACGATATTAGTTTTTTTTTTTTTTTTTTGGTTTCCTTTTTGCTAAATAATGAGAAATTTTATTGACAAAACAAGGAGGAGGCGTCACCATGTAATATATACGTTGGAGATGAAAATCTTTCCCAACATGTTACAAAAAGAACGAAAGTTGCAGTATTAATTATCTTTGTCAAATATTGAATGTTCGAGTTTGGCTTGATAATAAGGTAAAATGTTCAAGCTAATTAGTTGGAACTCAAACCAAACCTACAAACAATGTTCAAACTCTAGTTTGTATCCAAAAGTTTGAGGTTGGCTTGGTTCAACTAGATTCATTAGTCAAACCGATACCTACTACAATTAATATAAATTGTATAACATTTTCTGATACATACATATATACATATATATATATATATATATATTAACAGTTGTCAAGCCCATAAACAAGATTAACTCGGTTTTTATTTGTTTAGTTAGCTCTACTATGCTTAACTTGTTAATAAACAAATAAACATCAACAAATTTTATCATGCCTTGTTTGAACTATTTATGAATGACTTGCTCATTTACAACCTAGCTAGGGCCGGGGGCCGTGGCTTCCCTACCTTCTTCAAATTATCAAAAGTTAATTTCTTTTTACAAATTAAGACACAAAAACATGTGTGTGCAAATAAGAAAAAAGTTAGCCAAGTTTGTCAATCAATACTCAAGAGGATATCTAGTTACATTCATATCTGCTTTTTACAATCCCATCAACGAGAATTATGGCTAAGTTATAAAGCATATAAACATAATATTATACTTTAAAGGAGAAGTTTATAATGTGATTGATTAATAAAATTTGGATAAGATCATAAGATCTCTCCTATTTAAAATCTTCAATTCCTTCAATCTTTTAAAGAAATGTAAGACACGTGGCATTTATTTAATTTTCTGTGGTTTATATAGTTTTTTAAGACCATTAAATTTTTTTAAATTTCACATGTCTTACACCTGAATTTAAATTAAAGGGAATTAGAGAATTTAATTAGAAAAGATCATATTATATAAAAAATAGAAAAAATTATTTTAGTGCCACCACAAGGTTTGCAGCTATTGTAGAAGATTGTAATAGCTTCCTATCACCACCCGAAACCCAGCTTGGAAACCCATCTTTGTACCTTTCTGTGTCTGGGGTCATTGAGTCATTTTTGTTGATAGCCAAAAAGTTGCTTATAAGGTCAGAAACATTGTTGGACATGAGGGGCAAGACATTGTTTGAAACATTTAGCTCAACAAAGCCGGCTTTGCAGGTTTCTAGGTTCGTAAGAGCAGTGCTAAGCCAAGTTTGCATGTCATAGTTGGTGCATTTGGTGGTAGAGTCTAGGGTTTGGTTGAGTAGGGTTATGGTTTCTTCATAGAGTTGCACGCAATCATTCCATACAGCCTTTTCCTTCTTGTTTCTACATTTAAAGCCAAGCCACTTGTTGTGAGTTTCAGCTTTAAGGGACTCCTCTAAGGCTATTTGGACAATGGTTTTCTTGAACTCAGACTTTACTTTTGGTGTACTATTTGTGACCTTTGGATTATGGGTCATGTAGTAGTGTTTGCAAATTTTAGGATGTGGGGTTTTGTTGCACCACCAATCTATGTCATTGGAGATGGTACTTGATAGAGTGGGTGAGAGGAAGGAAAGGAAGATTAGGGATAGCACTAATAACAAAAGAGGTTTTGCCATTGATGTTTCAAGAATATTGGTTTGAAGAAAATAGTGATATATCTAAGGCTTTGTTAGGGTATGTATATATAGGGGAACGAGGATTGATGGAGCCAAGTTGGCTGGGTTTGAACATGCTAAAGAGTGATAGAAAACTCAATTAGAAATGCAATTAAAAAAGAAAAAGAAAAAAGAAACTTACATAGATTCTTGACCATATCAAATTATCAATCGTCTTTGGACGAGTTTCACGACCTATCTAGGGCGAGCGTGCCCTATGATGCTTGGCCAACTGATCCAGTTTAGTTTTCAACCATTATACCTCATCATTGTTGTGTTTTATAATATTTAATATCGTTTACGTAATTAATTAACCAGAGAGAACATGATATGGACTTGAAGGCATGTCACAATCATATACATATCTAGCGTAGTTTTGCTAAAAAAGGTCAGAGTCTAATGTCAAGTCATAGTTGTATAACGAAGTTTAATAGTTTATATATGAAGAAACTATATTTCGACTGAGGGTTGCAAGGATTTCCCATGTAATAATGTTACTAGGAGGACACTTTTTTCAATCTTCCCTCTTAGTAATTATCACTTATTTTTATAATTAAGGGTCTCAATTCTCTTATACTCTCTATTGTTTATTGTTTGTCTACATTATTCATTTCACATTTCGAATATAGACATATTAATAATAAAAAAGAATACCGACATTTTGTGTGAAATTATGAATATTATATATAAGGATTAAGAAGTTTTGAATATAGACATCAATAAAATATATATTGACATTTTATGTGAAATTATGAATATTATATATAAGAATTAAGGAGTACATATCAACAAGAGAGCAATTATGGATTACCCTTCTTATAAAACCATGATACAAGAGAATACTATTTCAAACTTACTGGAAAATCTTACCAGCTTGTTAATGTTATTCAGGTTGATTTGTTTCTAAAAATAAAAAAAATAAAAAACTAACTGGAAATCAATTTCCATCCAAAATTTCTATGTAAAGAACACACCCTAATTAAAAATAAATGTACCACTCAATCATAAATCTATTTACCATGTACTTGTCAAAGACTCAAAGGAATGACTCATAATTCATTGAACTTCCATGCTCCACTTGGACAAGGAAAACCGTGTCCTTATGTATGCCAGTGGTGCATGTACGTATTAGAAGGACGGCTGGTGTACCAGTTGTCTAAAATCTAACACTATAACATGTTGTTGACTTTGAACAATTCCAAGGCTGTCCCAAAACGTGTTGTTTGTTCGATTGTATTAGAGAATGTTGCACTCTTATCCTTTAATTATTATATCGAAGAAGATTACCCAGCCACAATTCTTATTTATTTATTTTTTTCGTTAATTTAGCCACAATTCTTATTGGTTCAGGTATGTCAACTATACCTTATTTCTTCGTAGCTTCCAATTATTTCAAGCTTGATGTTTATAACCAGATCTAAGAGGTACGTAGGGAAGGTTCTTATAATTTGAGAGATCATTGACAAAAATATTACAAGTCTAAAAAGGAACACTAATTAATGATTTGTGAACCGCAAATTCCTCTATGAGTTTGAATGACATGTGAGGTACTATGCTATATTCTTCAACTTTTTGTTAAAAAAATTATCCGAATTATGTACAAGAAGTACCAATATATTTGACCTTACAGAAAGGACAACCCATATGCAAAACAAGAAAGATTCTTAAGAAAATATTAAAGCATATATATATATATATATATATTGAAATTTGAAATGTAGCACCAAGAGATCATTAGCTGGGCATTAATGTTCGTAGTGCTAAAGTTGTGCTAGGAATTTCCCCATTTCTTTAACCCTGGTAAGATTTTCCTTAGTTGCTTCTTGTTCACCAAAAGTGTTAGAAATACTGAATCGTAGTATTGTATTTCATGATTAAGAAATATACATGTGACGCCTTTATATAGGAGGCATATGTGTGTGGTACAAGTAAAGTGTAGTACAAGTACAAGTGCTATACAAGTAAACCATCTGGGCCTAAAGCCCATAACCTAAAATACATTAACAGCCCCCCTCAAACTCAAGGTGGATGTGAGACCAGCTTGAGGTTGTCAACCAAATCACGAGTGCGTCCCTTAGGAAGTGCCTTGGTGAAGATATCTGCAAGTTGATCTTTGGAGGAGACGGAGAAAAGCTTGAGAGCACCATGGACAAGATGAGAACGGATAAAATGACAATCAATCTCGATGTGTTTAGTCCGTTCATGAAAGACGTCATTGTGAGCAATATGAATAGCACTCTGGTTGTCACAATAAAGGGGAGTAGCAGAGGATGTGGACACCCCCAAATCCTTAAGAAGCCATCGTAGCCAAAGGAGCTCAGATGTGGTGTCAGCAAGAGCACGATATTCTGCTTCAGTACTGGAGCGGGCCACGAAAGTTTGTTTCTTACTTCGCCAAGAAATCAAAGAAGAACCAAGGAGAAAGCAATAACCTGTAGTGGACCTGCGATCAGTGGGATCTCCTGCCCAATCAGCATCAGAGAATGCACGAAGTACAAGAGGAGACTGAGCTGAGTAGAAAAGGCCATGGAAGAGAGTGCCCTTCAAGTATCGTAGAATGCGCAGAACAGCAGCATAGTGAGTCGATCGTGGAGCAGACAGATACTGGCTCACCTGATGAACAGCATAAGAAATGTCCGGACGAGTAACTGTGAGATAAACTAGGCTGCCAACCAATCGTCTGTAAAGAGAGGGATTAGACAATGGTTTCCCCCCCGAGGGTGTCAGATGCGCATTAAGTTCAACTGGAGTGTCAACAGTCTTGCTGTCAGTGAGTCCAGCTCGAGATAAAAGGTCAGATGCATACTTGGCTTGAGTAATATAAAGACCATCTGTGGAGCGAGTGATCTCAAGGCCCAAGAAATAGCTGAGATGTCCAAGGTCTTTCATCTCAAACTGCTGACTAAGAAAATCCTTGAGTTCTTGAATGCCACTGAGGTCATCACCAGTTATGATCATATCATCCACATATAGAAGGAGTAAAATGGTACCTTTATCATTGCGACGAAGAAATAAGGCAGAATCATAAGGACTAGCAGTGTAACCCAAGCGAAAGATGGTGGAGCTGAACTTGGCAAACCAAGCTCGTGGAGCTTGTTTAAGGCCATAAAGTGCACGTCGAAGGCGACAAACCTTGTTTGTTTCAACAGAAAGACCAGGAGGAGGTTGCATATAGACTTCTTCATGCAGATCCCCATTAAGGAAGGCATTTTTAACATCCATCTGAAAAAGGTCCCATTTACTAGCAGCAGCAACAGCTAAGAGGGCACGAACAGAGGAGATACGGGCAACTGGAGCAAAAGTCTCTTCATAATCAATCCCATACTCCTGTGTAAAACCTTTTGCAACAAGACGAGCCTTATAGCGCTCGATGGACCCATCAGAGCGAGTCTTGATCTTATAGATCCACTTACAACCAACCACAGACTGACTAGGAGGGAGAGTAACCAGATCCCAAGTATGGTTTTTGGTTAATGCATCAATTTCCTCTTTCATTGCAATCTGCCATAAAGGGTCAGTAGAGGCCTCACGATAGGTTTGAGGCTCATGGAGTGTAGCAAGGGCAGTGTAACAATGATAGTCAAGTAAATGTGCAGGAATGGATCTTACCCGGGTTGAGTGGCGAGGTGGAATGTCTTGTGGAGGATCTTCAGGCGGAGCAGGAGCAGGCCACCTGGGCTCAAGGTGGGGTAGCTCGTCATCAACCTGTTCATCTACAACCTGTCTAGGAGAATCATCAAAAATATCTGGAGATGGAATAGAGAAGTCCAAAGGAGGATCAAGAGTATCTGTAGAAGGAACAGGAGACTCATCTGGAAAGATTTCTAAAACAGAAGAGTTAGTTAGGGAAGAACGAAAATGAGAGAGTTCAACAAACAAGCGGTGTTCCCAAAAGACAACATTACGGGAAACACGAAGACGATGAGAGACAGGATCATAGCACCGATACCCTTTTTGAGTTTCACCATAACCAAGGAAACAACAAAGTCTAGATCGAGGCTCAAGTTTGTTGTGCTCATGAGGCTGAAGAAGAACGAAACAAGCAGATCCAAAAGAGCGAAGGTAATGATAGTCAGGGGGTGACCCAAAAAGGCGCTCATACGGAGTCTGATTATGGATGACAGTGCTTGGAATGCGATTAATGGCATGAACAGCATGAAGAGCAGCTTCACCCCAAAATGGGGCAGGAACTTTGGCAGAAAGAAGAAGAGCACGGACAGTGTCAAGAATATGCCGAAGTTTTCTTTCGGCTCGACCATTTTGTTGAGAGGTGCCTGGACAGGTTAGATGATGTACAGTGCCATAGGAATGTAACAGAGCTTGAAAAGCATATTGAGTATATTCAAGAGCATTATCAGAACGAAAAGTTTTGATATGTTTGGAAAATTGTGTTTCAACCATTTTTGCAAAGTTACTGTATATTGGTAAGATTTCAGAACGAGATTTCATAGGAAAGATCCAACTATAACGAGAATAATCATCAATAAAAACAACAAAATAACGAGATCCACCAATACTAGTAACAGGAGAAGGTCCCCAAACATCAGAATGAATTAACTCAAAGATACTATTAGATATAGATTCACTATTATTGAAAGGTAAAGCTGGCTGTTTTCCTAACTGGCATGAAGTACAATCAAAATTGTCTTTGGACACAGAACCCAACAGACCCTTAGAAGCTAACTGTTGTACCCGAGTAGATGAGGCATGACCAAGACGAGAATGCCAAAGTGCAAGAGAAGGTAAGGAAGAAACTGCAGCAGCTGCAGCAGCAACAGAGACAGGAGCAACAGGTGGAAGATGAAGATTGTCCACGGGAAACATACGCCCAACCCTAGGACCGGTCCCAAGCTCTTGCCCCGTCCTCGGATCCTGCACAATACACCCAGAATAGTAAAAAATAAGGCGATATCCTAGTTCAGCTAATTGTCCCACAGAGCACAAATTATAGGATAGGTCAGGTACATGGAAGACCCCAGGAACAGAGAGGTTAGAGGTTGAAACAAAACCTAGACTATTCCCATGCATGGTGGAACCATCAGCTATATGAATATTAAGAGGATGTGGTGCAGGGTCAAGTTTGGAGAATAAGGATGAGTGAGGTGTCATGTGATTGCAACAGGCAGAATCAAAAAGCCAAGTTTGAGACTTACCGGGCAGAACTGAGAGAGCAGTGGAAAGAGATGCATTACCAGCCATACGAACAGCCTGAGCTATGATCTCCTGTAGTTCAGTGGGTGAGAGGTTGATAGTGGATCCAGAAGACTGGGACTCAGCTGAAGTGGAAGGCATCGGCGGAGTAGGCTCAGTATTAGCAACAGCAGCAGTAGATTTGTTGCGACGGTAACAAGTCTCAATGGTGTGGCCAGGACGCTTGCAATAATTGCAGAACTTCTTGTTGGTCTGCTTGCGACGATTGCTAGAGCCAGAAGAATCACCTGATTGCTGAGGTTGGTCAATAGAAGGAGTAATAGCCAAAACATTGAACTTATTCTGGGCTTGAAGGGTTGCAAGCCGAGCTTCTTCTCTAACCAACTCGTTTACAGCAGTGTCAAGAGAGGGAGGAGGACTGCGATTAAGAAGCTGACCTCGGATGGGCTCAAAGTCCTTGTGAAGTGACATCAGGAACTCATAGAGACGAAATTCATCTCTAACTGTAGCATATTGCTGAGCATCTTGTGAGCATGCCCAAATCGGATCAGAAAGGTCAATTTGGTCCCAAATGAAGCGAAGTTGATCATAGTAGTCATTGATGGATTGCCCTGGTTCTTGTCGAAGTTGATGCAATTCAACTACCAACTGATATTTCATGGATCCGTGAGTAGTGGAGTACCTTTTGGCCAACATATCCCATGCTGATTTTGCATCATCAAAGCTGCCCAACAGATTAGAGATGGAGGGAATGGAAGTGTTTCGAATCCATGTGAGGATCATGTGGTTGTGACTATCCCATTCAATCATGCGACCAAGGAAGGCAGCATCTTCTTCACTTGCTCCCTTGACAGGAATGGTAATTGCACCAGTACAGTAATGCCAGAGCATGCGACCCTTAAGAAAACTGTGCATAGCTTGAGACCAAGATAAGTAATTCTTGTTCCCCTCCAATACAGTATTGATGGGGCGAGGAAGAAAAACATCCTTTTTATCCATATAGAAACACAATATGCAAAAACAGACTGCAAAAATGAAATCTACGCGAAAAACTGGGTAAGGAGAACCTGGACTGAAAAAGTCAACCCCTAAAAAGTCAACGGTCAACACCCGGTCAAAGTCAACGGTCAGCGTAGATGACGTCAGCAGGATGACGTGGCGCTGACGTCAGCAGGTGACTGGATGCTGACGTAAGCTAGGGCTGACGTGGCACTGATGACGTCACGGGTGACGTCAGCCTTACCTGAGGACGGCGCGTGCGGCGCGTGTGGCGCGTGTGGCACAGTTGCAGAATCTTCAAGCGGCGCGTGACGGCGCGTGGGCACTCCGATGGCTGCGAGGCTTTCACCAACAGGTAGATCGTTCCAAGACGATCTCGGTGATACCTTCAGAAATATGATCGGAGCAGTATTCGAGGCGGGATGACACGTGCAGTGATATTGTGCGGTGTTGGACTCCTCAACGATAACGGCTGCAGGTCCGGAACCCAAGACAACGTTTGGAAGACGTCGGGGGTTCAACGGCGAGAGGCTGCAGCAACTGTTGTGATAGCGGAAGCGATTTGAGAGTGGAGTAACACCAATAAAGATAAGATTGCTAAGAGAAGGTCAGAGCATTGGCTCTGATACCATGTTAGAAATACTGAATCGTAGTATTGTATTTCATGATTAAGAAATATACATGTGATGCCTTTATATAGGAGGCATATGTGTGCGGTACAAGTAAAGTGTAGTACAAGTACAAGTGCTATACAAGTAAACCATCTGGGCCTAAAGCCCATAACCTAAAATACATTAACAAAAAGAATTCTTTATATATAGATTCTTTGGTTTAATTTGGATGAAAGCCTTCCCAAGTTATAAAGAGTATGTTTGAGACCTAAAATATGAATTTTAACTTAAGTGAGGTATTTTTTTATATTTAAATATTATTTCATTTAATTTTAAATTTCTATTTTCTATATTATAATTTTTTTTATATGATAGGCCAAGAATATATTGAATCCTTATGATGAATTAACAAATTAATTAGTCAAGTTAATTAATTAATTCAATTAACATTTAATACGCATAGTAGCACAAATAAATCACCAAATAACTAAATGTAGCGGAAATTAAATTGACACGATGATTTGTTTACGAATTGGAAAAACCTACACGGCAGAAACTTCACCGGGTGATTTTAAGGTTACCAATCCCGAGAATTCACTATTATCACTAAGAATCTCACTATCTTATACCAACGTAACCTACAGTTGAACCCTTACCCCAATAGCCAATTGAACTTTTTCTGTAGTGACAATCTTTCCTTTTATTGCACGGCTCCTAGTACATGACTAACCAATTCGATATGCGGATTCCAGTATGCGGCTTACTCACAAAATTGAGAAAGATGTTGGCTATAAAGTTTTTCAGTCTATCACATGATGAAGATCACGAAGTTCTTTAGTTACAAAACTCTACGGTGTACAAACACAACAGCTTATTCAAGAGAAAGATGAACTGAGGAAAATTCTATCTTTGGCCACAATTTGCATGAACACAACTTTGTTTCACACTTGCACAACCTTTGATGGTCCTTAAAATAATCCTTATATATATTTAGGGTTGTGAGAAAAGAAAGCCTAAACTTTTATTCACAAATTGAAGTGAAATCATTTCTGAAAAATTGATTTTTATAAACCTCGATAGATAGCTTATCTGTCGAGAAGCTGTCGAGCATCAGGCTTCAGCAATTTTTTAAATCTCGAGCTGTCGAGTTTTAATATCTAGCACTTCTTTACTTGTTTCTTAGACAGACTTACATGACTTTAACACTTGATCTTGAAACCTTGTTTCTTGAAACATTAAACATATCTTAGATTTACTCAATTACAAGTAAAATGCATTTTGTCAAATGATTAGTCAATTCAATATTAACATATGTTCCTAATATTAAATCACATATGTCCTAACATTATATTTCAAATTCATTCTTCTATACTTTTTGAGATGTAAAATTACAAATTAATTAAGTTTTGTTAACACCTCTTTTTAAATTCCATTTTGGGATGCAAAATTGCTATTCTTTTGTGACAAAATCAAAGTTAAGTAGGATTTTATTATTTTTAATTTGGAAATACTTCATTTTTCAAAAATAACTATAACAAGTAATATCAATAAAATTCTGTAAGTGAAACATGCTTTTTTGAAAGAGTTTAGTATACAATTACAAATTATTATTTTTGAACATCATTGTAATTATTTTCATTTTCATTATTTTAAATTATTTCATTATTTTCTAACACTCTTTTTATGAATTTCTTATTCATAAGATTTTATTTTTCTAAATTTTCCGTTATATATATATTATATATATATGTGGGGGGGAAAAGGGCCCAGTCCAACATAATGGGCTGAGAGCCCATATGAGAGCTATTTTGCGACCGAGAAGAAGGAGATGGTAAGGGCAGGGCCCATCTGGAAGTGGGACCTTCAGAAGGAAGAATTATTACAATCCGAAGAGGATATCTCCTGTCCGAAGAGGTTGTAATCCTTTGACGCAAATATTATAAATTAATTGAGTGTGTAAAAGGCCAAAATGACCTTCCGAGGACTCCACCTGATCAAGATAAGCTCTGAGTATGCTGGGAAATGATAAGATGGAGAAATATCTAAAGGGAAAGCTGCTACCACCGTATTAATACTCTGCAGCAACTTTTCTAGCAGCATTTATGTGGAGAAGACCCCTGAACAGTGCATCTAACCTACCGCCACTCACACAGAGCTAAAAGAAGATGCTTGACGTGACACGTACTCAAGTAAACTCATGGATGAGGAACAAGTGGACGATGAAGATGAAGAGAAGGGGGGTTATATAAAGGAAGGAGGCTCCTAACGAAGGAGGGGGGGGGGGAGAAAATAGGAGAGGAAAGAATTGGACTGTAACCCTAAGAGCTTTGTTCATCAGATAATCAATAATATAGCTCTTCGGATATTCGCTCTTTACGTGTAGTTCCATGTTAGCTTGTGCTTGAAAGTTGTGATTCGTTGTTGTTAATCCCATATCTAACCTAGCTCTTTCACCCATACTCTACAAGTTTATTGTTTTGGGCTTGGGCCACAAATCCTAACCCTACAATATATATTTTATATTACTAGTAGTAAAATTATTAAGTGATCATGTTTGAGAATTCAATTAATTTGTATATCTCTCTCTCTCTCTCTTAAATTTTTTCATATATAGATTGATATTTCTTTTTTAGAGATGAAGATTGACATTTTCTCGTAGAAATTTATAATTAAAAATTATTTATAAGTAAAAGAAATGCTATACAATATAATAATACGATTATGAGAAAAATAGAATATAATTTTTTCAAAAAATTAATACCACTTCATTTAATAATAGAATCATCCATCAATCTAAACCTGTTTAAATAGAGAGATGGATTCAACACGTAGCGTGATGAATTAATGCTAACCAATTCAAGATTTGTTTTAATATTAAAATTTAAGCATATTGTTTTAGGCATAAAATTGAATAAATGTAGATTTTTTTAAAGAAAATTTTATCTTGGGTAAGGTATAGTGAAGGAGAATTAAAATTAAAATTAAAATTTTAATAATGAGAGAGAGAGAGAGAGAGAGAGAGAGAGAGAGAGAGAGAGAGAGAGAGATTATTTGATGTATGGCCATGTGGAAGATTGGATGGCTAATATTGACAATTAACCATGTGGAAGATTAACTTAAAAAATTGAAGTCTTAATTTATTAGAATTTAGAATAAATTGATTGTCAATAATGATATGATATATTCATATCAATTTTTTTATTGGTTGAAATAGTTTATCTTTTGTGTTGGATTTCCATTAACCACAATTATTGGGCCTTCTTGAGGATGAGGGAGAGAAAGAGAGCGTACCACCCACCAATTTTTTTAGAATACTAAATATTTTTAACACACAAACCTACCAATTAATTTTTTTTTCTTTATAAATTTTTACAAGTAAAACTAGATTTCAAACTAAATTTTTATAGAATACTAATTTTTTACAAGTAAAACTAAATTTTTATAGAATACTAGATTTCAAATTGAAATTCAATTAGAGTCTAATTTTGCACCATATATCTCATCTACTCTAAGTTTTTAAATTTTTGTGCCAAGTTAGTTAATTCAGTGTAAAATTTAGAATTCAATTAGAATCTAATTTTATGCCACATGTCTCATCTAATGTAAGTTTTTTAATTTTTGTACCAAGTGAGTTTAATTCAATGTAAAAAACGAGGAGCTCAATTTAAATAAACCATAAAAAATCTAATCATATATATAAAACCAATGCTTAGAGAAAATTTATTTAGATTCAAAATTGAATTTTGTTTTTGTTAGCTTTTCATACAAATTAAATTGTTTAGATATTTATTGTTATTTGTTCTCTGAACTAATGAGCATATTTTTTATAATATTTCCATTTAGATATTTTGTATGCAAGGATCTGGAACATAACATATTGCAATTGAATTGAACGATCTCATGCACTTACCCCATTCAATTTAGGAGATATTACTAGACCAATTTTTTTTTTAATTTTGTGTTATATTTAGTAGAATTTCATGGATAGTGATTGTTAATTGATATTGTATATGTAATATTCAATAGTGATTTTTAAAATTATATATATAATAACAGTGTAATGAGAAACTTAGCGTAACTAATATTATGAAAATTGCAAGAAAAAACTATTTTAGTACCTTCAAATATCCTGGTTGAACTAATATCTTATATGTTTTTATAACCCAAGCTAATATTAATAGCACCACTATAATTCATCATTTCTGTGCATAAGCACGGGTTACATACTAGTGTGTGTGTGTGTATATATATATATGTTAATAGGTAAAACTAAGAGAAAATTCAATTAAATTTCAAATTGGAATTTAATTAGAGTCTAATTTTGTGCCATGTGTCTCATTTAATTTAAGTTTTTAAATTTTTGTGCCAAGTGAGTTAATTCGGTGTAAAAATTGGATTTCAATTAGAGTTTAATTTTGCTCAATGTGTCTCATCTAATTTAAGTTTTTAAATTTTTGTGTCAAGTGAGATNTTTTTTTTTTTTCATCCTAAATGAAATTTGTTGTTGCAACAGTGGCATATTAAAGTCTACTTATCTGAGTGGTTAAATTCTACATTACCATTAAAATTGTGGGGCACCCAACTAAAAAATATCAAAAACTTTCAGTTGGTCAAATCATCAGTTGTTTGATATGTTCAATGTATAGTTATAAATTTCATGCCATAAAGTACTGAAATATCTTTCAACATAAAAATTAAAAAAATAAATAAATAAATAAATAAATAAAAAGTACTAATATATCTCGTACTGGCCATCAAATCAGTATAATAACTTTCTTGAAACATATTACTTCAGACACCGATTTGTACCAATTTCATTCAAATTTATAGTTGAACTTAATAAGTTTTTGCAAGGAAACCTAGATTAGTTTTTAATGGATTGTGAGTGGTTTCAAACAAGATTTAAATAGAATGGTCTATAAGTAGTTTTAGATGACTATATATAGTTTTAAATAAGTTAGAAATATTGCACATTCAAGGTGTGAAGTGTAATAAATTTTAATTGAATTTGTTTTAATACTTTTAGGTTTAAATTACATGTAAAGACACTTTACACATAATTGAAGCCTATTTATAATTTAAAGACACTTTTTTTTAGAAAGAAATTTAAAGGCACTTGGCATCAAATTACATGACAATTAAAAGGATACTCGCAAAAAAATGGAATGCAATTTGGATCAAGTTTGAAATCTTAAATGAGCTTCCATTTTATATACAATTATATATACAATTAGTAAATATTTTGGTATACGGAATTTATTCAAATTGATGATATAGGAAGGTTCTTTTCACACTTTTTATAATTAAGGGTTACATCATCTTGTTCTCAAGTCTTAAGCAACATCACCTAGTACTGAACAACATATTCTTCTTCCCATCATGCATTTATGAATAAAAACAAATTTGCAATAGTCAATTATGAGTAGTGGAAGTTTAGGGACACAATTTTTGTGCTATAATCTAAAGTGGTAGACGGTGAAAACAAGCAGTAAGTTTACAAGAAAGCAGTAATTCACAATATTCACAATCGATCACTTCAACAAACTATGAAAAAAGTTTAGACAAAATGTATGATCATAGAGGAATTGGTATTTAAACCAGTGATTAATGGTGAAGAAGGAAATGTTAGTGGGTGATGGGACCAGGGCAATAGCTCCACCATTGGCATTTTGGCAATCAATCAAGCTAATGAAGGCAGAAGATGAATTGATGTGAGATACCTCATACCTGGATGGATTGGTATTCATCCAAAAGGTGAAAAAAAGGAAAGATACCCAGATGTGGATTGTGGTGGAGAAGAAAGCTAGTGCTCCATTATAGATAGTGATCGAGGATATGCCTTGAATTTTTCTAAGAAAAAAAAGGGGTTTGTGAATAGAGAGAGTATGGTCATTGAATATGAAAGTATTGGGTTTATTGGGTTGTTGAAGTAGTTGGTGGGCATAATTTGCATGGAGAATTTGGTAAAGGTCAAGAGAATATTGACTTCACATGCTAAAATAGGAAGATCAGTGTCTGTCGTTTTCCCAAAAAATGAAAAAGGTTTTTTTTTTTTTTTTTTTTAAAGCTTTGGAAATAAACGGTCTTTGTTAGAAAACGGGTTTTGTAAGAATGCATTGCACACGGATGGAACTTTGAAGGAGAAAAGTCCTTGTCTTTTTTATTCTTTTTTAAATTACAAATTGCATTATTCAAGTTTTGGGTTATTGTCATTTTGGTCTTTTTTTTTTTTTTTTAGATACTAATTTTGTCAATCGACTCAATTGAATTTCTATATATTTCCAATTTGGAAACGTTTTACTTTTAAGTTTGTTAGCTATGCCCCGTTTAATGTAACATACCAACTAAAAAAAGGAAAATGATGTAATTTTATTTATGCATAAGATTTTTTTTTTTCATTTTTTTTTTTTTTTTTTAGATTTAGAACTTTTTAGTGTTTTTAACTGAGATCAAATCTCTCATCCCAAACTATAGGATTATCAAAATTAAAGAAAAAGAAAAGAGTTTCTAATTTCTCTTTTTCTCCCATCACCATCACATCATAACTAGCTACATGGGAAGGCAGGGGGATATTAAAAAGTTCATTTTTATCTTAAGAAAAATAATTTAAAATTTTATTTTTAAGACTTTGACCCCAGCCCCTAAGAAATTATGACCTCCTACCTTTAAAAAGAAAAGTTAAGTTTTTTTTTTTCTTTTAATAATTTTAATATTTAAGAGGCTCAAACTTGAAGAAAGAAAAATTGATCTCATAAATGATAATAAAACTATATCATAAAGATGATATAAATGTATAATTTCTTTATTAATATATTTTTGTATAAAAGTTAAGTATTTAAAATTTTTAACTATATATGATAATTTCCTATTAATTTCATGGAAGAGTGGTCTCTAAATAAAACTCTCTCTTTTTTCCACTAATCTTCATATAGTGTAAGTTTATTTCTTTCTCATGAAAAAAAAAATATATATATATATATATATAAAAGAAATTTGAAAGAGAAATTGTATGAATAATCTTCATATGGCGTTAGTTTACTCATTCTTATGAAGTATGATATTTTTCACTAAAAATTAAAAATACTTAATCAAACACGTATGTATATGTTTCTATACATGCGTGTGTGTGTTCGATATTAAAATTTGCACCCCCAGTTATAAATTCTGTCTCCACCCGTGTCTACCATTACCCATGAAGTTACCAAACTATACGAATGTCATGTTGTCAAAGTTCATCAAATCCATCGGCAAAAAGTTGTTTATACAAGCCTGTTCTTGTTATTTTCTCAAGAAACAAAAAAAAAAATGTATTTTGGATTTTGGTATTAGATTTAAGAAACATGTCTCTTTCTATATCTTAATATCTTATGCATCATCAACGTAAAAGTAAAAAAAGAATAATACCAACGGCAGTAAAAAAAAGCCATTAATACCAACGGTAGAGTGGATTATAAAATTGGAGGCTCAAATTATAAAATAATTTATATATAATCAAAAAACATATAGGTTATATAACTTATATTTTCAATAAATAACTTTTTAGGGACCATGTCATCACTGAAATTTATCATACTATCATACGCTTACAAAATGTATCTTATTCTGCTTGAAGGTTTTAGTGATGACAATGGAAATAATTATATTTTTCTTTTGAGAAACATTTTGTTACGTTATTCACTTCTTATATTGGTTATATTTTAGTTTAATTAAGGCAGTGGTGCAATATGTAGAAAATATGAAAAGCAAACAATTATTGTTAATTCTACCATGGTTGTTGGGCATATGACTTTACCTTTGGCAAATGAGGAAGAAAATTGGTTGTTCTATATATCAAATCCCATTTTGTGAAAACCAAATTCCTCATGTTCTAATTCTTTTTGACAACACTGGTAGAATTGGTAGAGTACAAAACAGTTATTATAAAGACAAATCTAGACCCATAAAATGATAACGTAATAATTAATGTGAAATCTTATTTGAGTAGTAACATAATTAATACGGAATATGTAAAATCCTATTATAGTTTTGCAAATCTATTAATTTAGACCTTAGCAAGAGAAAGGGTTTGGAATGCATTGAGAGAGATTGAGTAGCCCATGGAATCCAATAGATAAAAGGTTGTTTTTAGCTAACTTTGCACTTAACATGGAAACATGTGAGAGGACAAAATTGAAGATGAAATCAAATGTGGAGGATTCATATCAAAATGTTCAAACATGAAAAATCAAAATGAAAACACCCCAAACATAAATGGGCAAAAGTATAATTTAGTCTAATTTACATATATAAGAATGATGATGTGAAAAAATATGTACTTTAATTTTTTTTAAAAAAAACTTATGTGACAATGTTAAAAAAAATCAACAAAAAGTTTAAAAGTTTTCATTCTACATTGTTATATAGATAAGATGATATCCATTACATTCTCATCACATATAAAAACAAAATATTATTTTTACATTGGTAATGGAAATTACCAATGTGAAATTATCTTTGTAACCTCCTCTATAACGTTTTTTTTTTTTTTTTTTTTTGCTAAATAAAAATGGTGTCTTTGGTGTAGACTCATTAACCCCATTCTATATGACGAAAATGGATAATACCACGTATACCACTTAGGGCCTTAATGAGATTATCATTGTGGGCATAACACATTTATTAAAGCGTCACTACTCAAACAGCTTAACTCATGTCAAGTATCATGTGAAGCGATACAAAGACTCCTATAACCAAGTCACACCCTTGCAATGGTAACCTCCTCCATAACTTTCACACGTGTAATCTATAATATGACATAAAATAAATTTACACTATCTATTTAATATATTAAAGTGGACACTCAATAAAGGATCCAAACTATATTTAGATTGCACTCTAATTTTATGACAAGTATCATTCTAATTAAATTTCACGTGTTGTGGTTTTGTGCAATGTTGTCCCTTCAATTTAGTACTACTTCTAACATATTTAAAATGGTAATATCTATATCCATGGAAAATAAATAAAAAAGAGAAAAGAAAATAGGCATAAAAAGGGCGGTTTTTGTAATCTTACATGGGGTTACTAATAGGCCAAAATGGGGATATACCCCTTTTGCTAAAACTTTCCAGCAAAATGCCTCATATTTTAAACTATTTAGAGATATGTTCCTGTTTTAAACTTGATTTTCTAAAAATCGAGTTTCAATGAAAAACTCGATTTGGCGAAAATCGAGTTATAAGCAATCAAACTTAAAAAAAGAAAAAGAAAAAAGAAAGCATGGAACTCAAGTTCCATGCTGGTTTTTTCGAGAAACTTGATTTTCTCTAAATTGAGTTTTTCATTGAAACTCGATTTTCTAAAAATCAAGTTTCAAAATAGGGGCATATCCTTAAATAGTTTCAAACATGGGGTATTTTGCTGGAAAGTTTCAGCGAAAGAGGTATTTTTCCATTTTGGCAGTTACTAATATATATATATATATATATATGCTCTAGGTTAGAACTTAGAACCCTAGCCATCCTTAGATTTATTAGTTTTTTTTTTTTACTCAAATAACCTTAGACAAAAGACTGTGAAAGGATTCAAGGATTCAAGTGAGAGGAGGCTAGAGATTTTTTTGAGATTTTTAAGGTAAGCACCCTAGAAATTTCTTTTTATTCTAATTATTTAAAATAGTTAGTCCCTAGGATAACTTATTTTAATAATTTTTTTGGACACCTCAATAATTGTATCAATTATGATGGATTTAGGTTATGATGAAGTGTTCTTGAGGAGTTGCAAGAGTTTTTGAGTAGACATTGATTAATTTAAGTATCTTTTATCGTAGAGATGATGCATGTAAGAAAGCTACATTAGGATTTGACACTAGTGTTTAGTAACTATTGGGATATTTGAAATTTATAAACTTTTATGTGAGTTGTATTTTTCAACAGTTGACAAAAATTCCAAAGTACATTGCATCAACCTCCATTAAGATTTAAAGAAAAAAGAATATTTCATTTCAAAAAATTCCTACTCAAACTATTGATAAAATAATACTCCCCTTCAGGTTTGTAAACAAACAACACTTTTCTTTGTTTACCAAAAAAAAAAAAAAACACTTTTCTTTAAAGTTAGTATCAATGAGTAAAAATATTTTTTAAAAATAAAATATTCCATTAGGCAAGTCTGATCCACATTGTAAGAGGGTATGCCTTATTTGTTGCATTTATATAAATCTCAAAGCAGCATTATTTTGTCCATGTTTAAAAAGTTATGACAGGACAAAACTTGAGATGATTCATTATTATGGGCAAGTCATTGATTTATTTAATGATTAAAAAGTTTAAAAAGAAAAAGAAAAAGAAAAATAATGGTGTGGGGTTGGTGAGCGTGCATCGGTGCATGAAAGCACTCGAATTTCCGGCTGGTTTAACGGACTCGGAATTCCCAACGCACAGAAACGCGATGGTCACAGCCCATAGAGATATTGCCATGTGGAAATAATAGCCTATAGGATTACAGCGTATGGGATTGGTTACCGTAAACTTAGAAAAATATATAGAGAAAGAAGATGTGGCGTGTACAAGCAGCCCTGGATATTAATTATTTTACTGAAAGTATTGTGAATAAAAGTCAAAGTTAATTAGAATAATACGAACTCATAAATAATATCAATAAATATAATAAAATTTATAAATAATAACAAAAATAAGTTAAATAATAAAATAATTTTAAATTTTAATTCTAATCCAACGGAGTACACTTAAAATAAAACATGTGGTAAGAAACAAAAACAATAAAAGAATTGATTTGGCAATACTGTGTCTGTGTGTTTTTCGCTGGGGCTCACTTTTTGAAAGCACGCCTTTGCTTTTCGATCTGTGCACCTACCTCAGGATTAGCATCCCTAAAAATTTAGTCTTTTTTTAATTTATTTATTTTTTATTTTTTTTATTTTTTTTTGAAAAATTGTTGTTGCACGACATAAAGAGTCTATTTGAATACAATTTATTATTGCTGAAAATTGATTATTGCTGAAAACATTGTAGTAAAATAATTTTTAAATGTATGAATAGTACTGCGGGACCTATTTTTAATATATTTTTTTAAATAAAGAGGCTGGGGTCTTATGAACAGTGTATAAACAGTATTGGAACAGTGCATGAACAATGTTTTTTCCTTGCATAGTAACTTCGGTCTCCCTAAACGCGTGAAAAAAAAAAAAAAAAAAAAACTGAAAACGCAACGCAGAATTAAGTGGAATTAAGTGCTATCCAAACTGATACAAAGTGTATACACCTTAAACATAGCATTTGAAAGTACACAAATTCAAAATTATGAAATCGTGTCTTAAAAATAGGTTTTCAAAAATTTAACTGAAATTTTATTTAGAACCTACAATTTCATCTAGTATGGAGTGTGTAAATAGTAATTTAAAAAAAAAAAAGTTATCTATAGAGCTCTGAGTAAACCATAAGTTTAGGGACATAACCTTGACGGAAATTATGTGCATAAATTGTTAAAGCAGTCGACTATGAATGGTGGAGAATCAATTTTACATAAATCCATAATGTTTTCCCCAAATAGTCATATATTTTTTCAAGAAGTTGTGAAAAATAATTAAAAAGTTATAGCAAAATTGTGTCCCTAGATTTATTAATAGCTAAATTGACTCAAAATTATTTTCCCTATTTTAGAATAAGAATTTACTTTTTATTTTATTTTAAGTGACCGTTCTTCAAAACACCAAAATCTGATTTTTTTTATCATATATTTCATTAAAATAGCATTATATATTTATTTTTATTACTATTTTTCTCACTTTTAAAACTTGAACTTTTCTATATTTTGGTCATTGAGACAAAAAAAAAAAATTTTGTTTAGAGAATGAATAGTAGTATAGTACTTCCCTACATTTTTTTTTTTTTTTTTAGGAGCCGGTAAAAAAGTACTTCCCTACTTTTTTTTTTTTTTTTTTTTTTTGAGGAACCTGTAAGAAAGTACTTTCCTACATTTAAGGAAATACTGTAGTAAGAATGTAAGATGTTATTTTAGGGAATGTGTAGCCGTGTAGGGAACCAACCTGGTTTTTTTTTTTTTGGTTTCATTATCTAAATTGGTCTCTTATTCTATTTTAGAAAGACCGTGAATGTTTTTATTATTCACGTACACTGCATCAACGATCACGTGGGATCTTCATAACAGAGACTCGTAAAACACGTTGTCTGCAACAAATAGTGAAAAGGAGAAATCCTTATCTCTGTTGTCTTGGCGACTTGACAATCTCGTCTATCAAGAGAGAGTGAGAAATAATAATTTGGTTTGAGGTATTGATGAATAGTATCTCACTTACTGTATCGAGCTACTGTTAACAAATTAATTTAGTTAACAATAGCTTTTGATATGTGATTCTAAATAATAGTTTTTAGTATTTAAACATTGAAAATTGTTATTTAAAAAAAAAATAATGCACTTAGTAAGGGTTTATTTTAAGAGTATTTGAGTTATGTTGCTTGTTTTAAGGTGTTTAAATATTAAATTTAAAAAACTCATCTTATCAATTTTTCAGATTTCAAACAATGTTGCTTAATGACACTTTTGTAAATATTTTGAAAAACATAAGGCCCACTTGATTAGACAACACATAAAACTTCGTTCTTCAATTCCAATCAAGGGGTTCACTTGTCAAATTAAAAATAAAAATAAAAATAAAAATATACGCACATACCAAACATATACTTATGTTTTTTTTACACACTAAATATGTTATTTGAAACATAATACCAAACACATTTTTTTTGCTTTATAAATACCGTAAATACATGTTTTCATAACAATTTAAACTACAGTTTTCATATTATTTTAAATAACAATACTAAAAATCTCTAACCAAACCAGCCATAAATTGTTGAACCAGATGCAAATCGATTTTAGGTGAGTTTAGCTATAGTTGTAAAATTTTGGTTTGTTGAGCTAATGGGAATGCTCCTAGCCTGTCAGACATATCCAGCGGGTTGGGTTGAAAGTGTTTGGGTTCAACATGATTAGGTATGGGTTAAATAAAGTAAATGTAAGAATTTTATTTGACTAATATAGGTTCTTATTTCTCTCTCTAACTTGATTTTTGACCGTTTGGATCAATCTTATATGACTTTTTTTTTTCAAGAAAAATTTTTAAAATAATTTTTAACATTTTTTCCCCATATTTCTTTCGGAGCAAATAAAGGAAAATAAAACATTCAAAGATAAAATTTAAATAATGCATAAATTCTTAAATTTATGATCAAATAATTATTCTAATAGTCTTCTGGTCCAATAGTTTCACAAAAGAAGAAAATAAAATGCGACTAATTGTAATATACACTAAACATAAAATTAAATTAAATCACTTATAAAATCACTAAGTGTATATATTGAATTATCTTTTTGTTGAAAATTGTCAAAACTACAATTGCACTCAAAAAATTTTAATTTAAAAAGTTGAACATAATGTGAATTTTTTTTTTCATTAAAAAACAGAGAACTAGCATCTTTATTTTTTTAATAAAACAGTAAGGCTCGTATAATCCAAAGTATTTTGACCAGTGTAGCACATTTTCTTACCTATAATACTGTGCAGATAATGAAAATGAAGAAACAACAAGAATTATTTATGATGAAGCCCTTATAGTCAATGAACCTCATTTTCATATCCCTCTTTTGCAGGGATATAGATGGCCCACACTGGCCGTACCTAAGCCGAAGCACATGCAAATGTGTAGAGTGGTCTTCAATCTGTACAATATTTTAAAAGGATGTTTATACCGATTGAAAATATTGGACACTTTCTTTCCAAGAACATGGTTTAGGTAGGAGCTAATAAATGATAACATTCTTGCATTCAATTAAAATATATCAATTCTCAAAACAAAAAAAAATATTAAAATATATCAAATGTTTATTGGGTCACCTTTCAATGTCAATCTCATCACAACGCAATTTTATGGTGATTGCCCGTATTCAACGATACTATTACTTTATCTCCTTTTTTTTTTGGTTTTGTTTTTAGATTTTTATTAATTTTCTTAGAGCACTAATAATGAGGGATGAAAAAAGCACATATTTTACATCTTTAAACACCACTTTATCTATTTTACATTTATCAATCTATCTAACAATATACTCAACATTTCAGTTTTTATTTTTACATATAATCTAATAAAATAATATAAAATATCTAATAAAAAAATAAAAAGTAATAAAAGAGAGAACGTGTGAGAGGAAGAAAGAGTCTCTGAGAGATAAAAAAAAAGTAGTTTTTTATTTATACCCTCATGAATAGTAAAGTTGCAAATATCAAATATGCAACTAGGGGGTTTTTATTGTAGTTAGGATGGATAATTTTATGGGTTTACATATGGATAGAGCTTGCTTTTAAGGATCTAGTTGCTAAAATAGCAATTGTGGGGTTTTTACACCCCAATGCTAGTGCTTTTATGCTTGTTTCCGCGTGCATTTAGCCAAAACTATTAATAATAGTATTCTAGTGTTTTAGTTAGTTTAGCTTATACAAAAAAATCAATTAATATTTTGGTCTAATGATAAAAGACAATTATTAGGAATTAGATATCTGAGATCTTTGATTCCCACCTATGCCAAAAAAACAAATTAATATCTTGGTCTGATAATAAAAAAATTATTAAGAGAAAATACTATAGATTAAAACTATCTCTTAATAAAAAGAAAATACTAAGGTTATGTTTGATAACAGTTTTTGTTTTCTATTTTCAAAAACTTGTTTTTGGGAATATAAAGAAAAAATAATTTTCTTGTATTTTTGAAATCAAAAAAATGTTTGGTTAGTTGAAAATAAAAAGATAGTTTTTTGAAGAAAAAAATAGAAAATAATAAAACATGTTCTTACTAGGATTTGAACACTAATACTAACTCATTAAATGAGATAAATTCATTAAGTTAAATGTGTATTTTTATTGACTTTTAAAAATTAGAAAGTTTTTGTTTTTTGTTCATTTTGGGTTGCCAAACAAATTTTCTAATCTCAAAAATAAAAAATTGTTTTTGAAAATAGAAAATAAGCGAAAAAAACAGTTACCAAACATACCTTAATATTCTAGCAATTGTATAGAGTATCGTGACATTATTCGGTGCTCTCATTTTCTCCGAAGAGGGAACCTTCATTTGAATCCTCTTATCCCTACTTATAGACATATTGTAAGTAAAAAAAAAAAAAAAAAAAATCCCATCAATTCAACATAATAATGTATCTACCCGGTCTCGGTTAGTCTTATCTATGGGATTAGTTTGAAGATAGTTGCACACATAATTACATAGAACTCAATTATTCATAGTTATTAGAATCTGACACACTTTCTTCCTCTATGGAGAGCCCAGTAGAGTTGAAGTGTTTCCATTGTAAATTCATGCAATAAATCTTGAGTTGGAACTTGGGTTGGGATGGATGGAGCTTTTTGAGATTTGGTTTTTGTTTCTTGGAGTTGGTGAAAGTGAAACTGCCAAAAATTTTCACGAGGTTACATCAACTTCACTACGTATGTTGACAAATTAAAGTGGGCTACCGGTTCAGCCCAACTCAACAGTCATTGTAAAAATTACAAGAAATGTCGACGTGGGCAAGAGAATCAGCCGATTGAGTGTTGATAAAGTACAACAGTAGTCACAAATCTATTTGGGTACGGGCAGTCCAAAGAAATGCTTGCACAGAAGAGAATCAGATTACTCAGGTGGTATATGCCAGGCCTAAACTTCAGCCATACGTTAGTCAATGCTCATGTTGACCTTCTTGTTGGTATGAGTATTTTGTGGTGAATTTCTCATACATTTTCTAGGAAATATAGGTGGGTTTTTATTTTTTAATTTTTTTATTACTATTATTTTTTTAATCACAACCAAAAGTACCAAATCTGTAACTATTTCACATTTGGCTATGAAGTGAAAAACCGTCGGAGAAAAACTCCAAATGAAAAAACATTTCAAGGGCGACACACCCCAAATAAAGTAATTTTATATATGAAATTAAGGGTCTGATTAGATACTGTTTATTTTGCTGAAAATACTGTAGCAAAATAATTTTAAAAAGCAGGTCTCAGTGTGGAGATGACATGACAAGACAAATTGCCCCGAAAATAATTTTGAAGTATTACTTCATGACATGACATGCAAAACGTATAACCACTATGCGCTTGTCTTCATTTAAAACATGTTTATCTTCATTTACGTGCACAGTGGCATGAGTCCTACTGTTCAAATGCCAAACGCAAAACTTGCAATAAACGCGCAATCCAAATGCATTCTAAGTTACAATCTAAAACAAAGACATTTGTTACCTAAACCAATAGACGAACTCATTGTTGCAACCCACAGTCACTTCAGAACATCTGAATTTCTTATTTATGGATCTCTTCATGAACAACTTGTCCACATTTATTTTTTGTTCTGTTAAACTCCTGAACACTCAAATTGTTTAACCTAATTAATTAACCAAGTTGATACTTAGGTTTATTATTCACAGATCCAGGTTAAACACAAACAATCATATCACTAAGTGCAAAAAAGTAAAGAAGACAAGCGATATAATGACCTAGGAAAACTAATGAAACAGTCCAGTTTCAAGGTAAAAGACTTGGGAAGGATTTAACCTAAACTATCCTTAAGGCAACAAATTCACTATGATAGGATAGAAGTTTAACACTAGATTTTTTCCTAAATCTAAAACTACCTCTTGTAGTATTTACTCACATGACTACACACAACTCCATATTCACTGACTCTTCTATCTGAATTTGTTGAATACAAACACCCACGTTTGTGACTCTAAAATCCCATTCAAAGCTTTAGACTATCAGCAGTAGTTGATCTTGTATATAGCAACTTCTATAACACCAGATCTTGAATTTCTTCAAAGAATATTACTGATAGAAGATTTAAAAGAACTTTAGGTACAAAAACCCTAGATCTACAATTAGAGCCACATGATGCACTTCTCTCTCTTTTTAAAACATCCTTAAAACGTGCCTTAGAGTTTTCTTTAAATATTAGGAGAATTAGATCTGAAACCCTAATAACTTAATGGGCTTAACGAGTTGTTGAGCTTTAATTAAATTCTATAGATCTGTGTTTTGATCGGTCAAACCTGTTCTCTTATCGAGCAATGCAGTTTCTGAATTCCTAAATTTGTAACTTCATTTTTCTTGTATTCTGACTTGCAGTACCTTGATTATTGTCTAATTATACCTATAGACTTAGGAATCTATATTTAAACAAGTTTATGCTCACGGTTTGCCAATTGTTCTAAACTTTTAGAGCCTAACATTTATAACAAGACCACTAATTAACCAACTCCAAAGCACCTTCTTGAAGGTTTGATACCACAGTGAATGTCACTCGGATAATGGCTATGTGGTTTCAACTTGATTGATCACAAGATGACTCCAAACCAACAAGAATTTCAACTTTGTACCGCAGGTTCACTATATAAAGGCTTAGAATTTTTATTTATCTAGTACTAGTATTCCGCCTCTGGAAGCCGTATAAAGTTGTCTTTATAAGTTCTTGTTATGTGATAAAAGTATGGTTCAGAATCAAAGGCACCAACTTCAAAATTTAAAAACATTATTACGGTTCTCAGTTCTCATTAACATATTTCTCAAAAAAGAAAATTCTCATTAACATAAAAAAATTTATTATGGTTCTCCAATTCTTATTAAACCTAATTTGGGTTTGATTAGGAAAAAAATTACATATGTTTACCCTAAATCTTTCATGGTACAAATTACAAGGGATACCATAAATAATGGAAATATTAATCTTTTGTTTCTGTTAACTGAGTGCTTAAAGACACAAGGTTAGATGCATTTAATATTGTACCAATTATTTTTTTTATATCTTATGTTCTATAAAATGAAGTTAAACTTTCTACAAATATCAAAATACAAAACTATATTGAAATTCAGATATATATATTGTATGTATTGATAGTTGAGAGGTGGCAGGGATTTGAACTCTAAATGTCTCTTTTGGAAATATCATAAAGAACCAATCAATTGAGTTATAAGACTCTTGTTAACTTACCTTTACTTTATTTAAAAAGCCAATATTTTTTTTTATTAAAGTTTAAATTAATGAGGGTAATTTTGGAAATATATACTGTTTTAACTAAAAAACTACATTTTATCAAAAAGCAAAAAACAAAAAAACTACACATTAAATGATTAAAAAGTTGACTTTTTTTTTAATAAATAAGATCAGCAATTTAGGACAGAGGGAGTACTTTATAATTTATTCAAACTTTCAGTAGTACTTAACTTGTATGATTATATCTTTAGTAGGTTCCAATTAACCCGCACAAATGAAAAACTTGGTGGTGTTTTGATATAATAGTAAAAAATAATTATTTTTATAAAACAGATGCTATAGATTTTAAATCTTATCATACTTATTTTTTTTTTAAAAAAATCTTAGGATAGTCATTAATAAGATCCATATATATTTGAGTTTGTTGGAAAGATGCTAGATTTTGATGACGTTAAATTAACATTCATAAGTAATCGATCGGTTGTGTACTTATGTATGATGTTTCCCTTGATATAAAGAAAGGTGCCTTGAAGGCAACACTGTTCCAAAATGTTTCCTTAAATGAAACTTTGTTAAATTTTTACCGTTAAGATAAACATTTAATGGGCAGTGTTGGTTGAGAAACTCTTCGTGAAAGTTAAATATTCTATATTTCTATGGCTATAATGTGGGTAGAGAACAAAGTAGCATTATTTTGTCTTTGTTCTAAGTAGTAGGACCCAATCCTAATGCTACATGTCTTCAAAATGTCCCCCCAGAGGTAGAATAAAAACAATTGCTCCTTGTGGTCTACCCTATAAGAGGATGCCACATGTGTCTAATTTTGGCGTCTCAATTATTTGACGGGCAATGTTACAGACAAAACAGTTTATACAGTAACAAATTTTACACTTGTTAAATTGGTCACTAATTATTATTATTCTCAGACGGATCTATTATTGACATTTCTTTATTATTTGCCATTACTAATTTGCCACCTCACACATTTGTGCAATTTGTTGTGCTCCAAATTTATTGGTAATTTGGCTATGTTTTATATTATTTGGAAGGAATTTTGTAAAACAATGTTTGATGTGGGCCAATGGAAAGGTAGTGTGGCATCACACTCCCTTCATATTTATGTTTTTCTTGAGTTTTCTTTCTCATTTTCTCACCTATCAAACATCATAAATGGTATATGGCCATTATAAACAGCTAACCATCACACTCCCTGATCAATTGAAGTAATTTTTAGCTTTCAACATTTTGGTTAATTTATGAACAGTTGAATCTTCATAGACTTGTGTTTTTCTTAAGCTGCTTCATGTACAAATGGCCTTCAACTTCAGTGAACTAGAATGAACTGATTATAGAAACATTTGACGGTTTACATTATCATTGAATTTGCCAACTCTTTTTTTTTTTTTTGATGCGATTGAATTTGCCAATTTTAAAACTAACAACATTATTAATGACTACGCTATTTTATATAAAGTAAATACTGACACAAATTGTAATCATAGTGGCTTGTGAATTGTGATGATGAAGGTGAGGTCAATGATAGGTAAGTGATGGTAGAGAACATTGTTGACATAAATAATATGATGGTGGAGATAGAAGATAGTGGCTTTCTCTTTTTAATATATACATATTCACCACAGAGGAGCATATTATTATTAGCCCATATAAGTGCTATTACAGTTTTATTAATTAAAAAAAAAAAAATGCTAATTGCAGTTCATACTATTAAAATATTTGTCCATAAAAGTATACATAAAACAGACATTGCAAATAGTAGCAAGATAACTAAATGCTCTATTTAAAAAAAACTAAAAAAAATTAGGGGATCTAAATGCTCTATGTTTAGACTATTCCTCAACACAAAATTTAAATTTGTGATTAAATTCCGTATTTTGAATCTCTCATAATAATGTACGGGGTGGTTGAAACTTTTCAACCACAAACAGTTTTATGTTTTATTTCATTTGTAGTTACTATCTTAATCAAGTTGGGTACTCCAGATTCTTCAACTAATAAATTTTTTTATTGTTGAATAAAAGATATAGATACAAATCGCATATTTACCAAAAATCCATTGATATCTTAGAGTGATGGATGATAAAAGAGAAATCATTATATAACTTTGTCAAATTGGAAAATATTTTTGAAAATATTTTACTAAAATTTTCTTTTGGTAAGACATTTTACAAACATTTGTCGATCAACCAAGATTTTACAATGAAATAAACATTTAAAAATGCAGAAAATATGTTACAAGCACAAACTATTAATACCATTTGGACTTAAGCTTCGTTTGGATAGCTGATGTGTTTAGCGTTTCAGCATTTTTGGTTTTTTTTTTGGGGATCCAGCTTTTGGTGCACTGTTCATGGAACATGAACAGTGTACATGTGAACAGTAACCGAAATATATATATATATATATATATATATTTTATTGTTTTCAGTTTTTAGCAAAATAAGCGGTATTCAAACGCACACTTAGTCTTAACATTTTAGTTCCGTCTTGAAATACAACTCTAAAGTTTAGAATTATTAAATATAGTTTAGAATTTACAAATAGTCCCCATAATTTATGTTCATTCTTAGAGATAAAAGTCATAAGTCTTTATTATTGTTGAAAATTTTCAATTGAATTTGGGTTGGTCCTATTTGTTTATGTACTTTTTTTCTTTTCCCATATGTGGAACCATTCAAACATATGACTTTATTACTACACTATCCATTTATTCTTATTTGAATAGGTCCATCAACCTTTCAATATAGTTTGAAGTTTACAAATAGGGATAAGGCCTTATTAATTAGTTCTGAAATTTACAAATACATGTTGCTTTCTTCATTCTTAGAGATAAGACCTTATTAATTAGTTCTGAAAATTTCGTCAAACTGAATCTGGTGCTGATGGTCCTATTTATGGACTTTTGTTTATTTACATTGTTTTTTCTTTTCCCTTGTGTAACCATTTTCAAATATAGTAGTCTTTAATTCTTTATTACATTAAACTCACACGTATAGGTCCATCAAAAACCTCTCAATCAGCAGAATTAAACAAATCCAAAAATATGATATGGGTTATAGTATCTAATAATAGGTTTTAAAGCAATTGAAGCTATTTTTTTTTCTTTCTTTCCAATAAAGGATGATAATACACAAATGTTGAATGATTTGGTTGACAAGAAATATATTTTCCTCAAAAGACTAAACTTACCGAAACCATAATTTTTATATTGATAAAAAAAGAGCATAGATATAATCAAAAACAGGATTATTACAATGAATTCCACAGAAGGAACACCATGTTTAATTGTTTCCTTATACGAAGAACGATTGTAAAATCATAGAGTTTCTTAGAGAGAATATGCAGAGGCTATGAACTATGAAGTGGTCAATTAGAAAGAACAAGATGTCAGCATGTTGGTCCATGTTTGTTCTTGATAGTAACTAGGAACCAATCTTATTGACATCTTTACAAATTAGAGGTCCTCATGTCTCCTAGTGGATGGACCAGAATTGCTGTGTGAAGCAAAGTCATTCCCAATAGCCAATTATGAAAGTATAGTCTTGTAGGCTAATTGTGGCGTGTCTAAGGTGGCTAGGAGAGAATGATATTTTCAATTTTTTTTTTGACATGTGGGATCCATGAATGGATAAAATATATAGCAGCATAATTATAAGCCTAGAGAAAGAGATGCAGATAGTGATAGGTTTGTGAATTGGAGGTGTTATTCTTTCATAGATTAATATTATTGAGTTGTGGCTTCTTCGATTCCTATTCTTTTTTTTGTTGATGTTAGAAATATTAGTTTAGGTTCAATTCAATGCATCTTGTAATGTGGTATACAAGTACTTGTATTGCACATCTTAGAGTTAATCTTTAATTAGCTTAGGGTTAATCTTCATATATAACTGCATCCTTGGCAAGATTCGAACAACATATATTGTTTGTATTTGAATATTTGTTGAAATTTTAGCATTGTGTTGATTTTTGTGATTAATTTGTAGGAATTGTGTGGAATCTACTGGGCTTTGAAATTTTTTTTTCTTCTTCTTCTAGTTTCATGATATTTTTTTTTTAAAAATTTGTTGGAGATGACACTTGACGAAATCTGATCGACCATCCTAAAGCAACCTGAGTTTGATTTCAACCATTCTAATCAACAACAAATCCAAAAATTTATATCTTGATGTGGTCAGCTCAAGTGTGAAGATGACACAAACCTAATCTGACTTGACCTGTAGACCACCCTTGTATACATATATTAAAAGTAAAAAAATTCTAAAATTCTCTCAAATTAGAACATCTATTTTATATGTGATCTATAATTTCATGCAAGCTACACTTTAAAAATATTAGTATATTTTGTAATTGAAAAAACAGAAAAGCTTTTGAACACATATTATGCGATTGCATGTGAAAAGACTTTTTGGATACATTGATAGTTTGAGGTGAGGATTTGAATTCTTGATATCTCCATTGAAAACGCTAAAAAATTCCAACCCAATAAGCTGTTAGTTTTTTGAATATTAGATATTTCTGTTTGAAATACTAGAAAATACTAACCAGTTGAGTTACAAGTCCCTTGATTGTATGTAAAGATTTCATAATACACTAATATTTATAATAAGTATTTTAAAATCACGCATGGCATTTGGGTGATAGGGGTTAAGACACGAGGAATACTAGTTAGAAAATTAATAGGCACTCCTGAGTTTGGATATGACACGTCTCGATAGTTAGGCACACAATCGCAATTCGCAATTCTCTGGTGGCCCATTAAAGAGGATTCTTTCTAACCCATGTTCATTGTTCATAGATCTTTCATATTTCATTCGTTCTATCTATTCAAAGTAGCATAGGGACAACGTTGAATAACTTTGTGAAAAAAAAGCACATTCTTTTTCTCAGTGCTTCTTTGGTCCTTTCTTAGAAAGTGGAGGGAAAAAGAAGCAAAAAGGTAAATCATTTTCCCAACTTTGGCATTACTCCCTTTTTTTTTTTTTTATTATTATTATTTTTACACTTGAAAGATAAAATAACATAAGAGTAATTGTACCGACACAAGTTTTTTTTCATAACTTGTATGGACTGAAAAGTTGTTATTAGACTTTTTATATGGACTCACTTTTAAAATTACTTTATTATCTATTACTCATAAATCATTGTAATGGTTGAAAAAAGTCGTAGAAATTTTTTTTATCTATAAACTTATCGATGACATAAATGCTAAATATTTTAAATAAATGTTAGAGTAGAATCCTATCTCAGAATAAAAAAATAAAAAATAAAAAATTAATAAAAAATAAAAAGCCACTTTATATTCTCTCCCATCCAATTGAGTAAAAATGTCTAAAATAAGAAAAATAATATTTATACCACTAATTTCCTATATGAGAATCTTATCACAAGAAACAACAACAATTTTTAATAAAACATTTCAGTCTTTATAATTGTTTTGCATTTGTCAATAATCTTATAGTTCATTGACATTACATGGATCTCTTATAAAAAAGAATTGTTTTTGATTCCCAACCAAAAAAAAAAAAAAAAAGGAAATATTTTGCATTATTAATAGGTTAAGACCTTATCTCTTACCTGAAAGTGAAAAGGAATAACCTAATAAAATTTAAGAAATATTCATAGGAGAGGCAAAAGGTAAAAGCTTGATTACATTACATAATTGGGGAATATGTGAATTTATTTTGATTTGTTTGGGTAAAGTGTTCAAGTGAAGATGGAAATTTCTCATGTATTATGACGATTGATGTGCCATCCACTTGGATGATCAGATTGACAGAAAGCACCACAACACAACGTGACTTTGATGTGATTGGATTCGCATAAGCCAAAATGGAATTAAATGCATATAACTATTGCCAACTCAAAATGTTTTTTTTTTTTTTTTTCATTACAATTTAGATTGAATGTCACAAGCGAGCCAGCTAATTGAACCAATCCAATTGTATTGCATTTTTCAAATTAATCCTTTATTATTAATCCTGAAAGGAACATTTTATTTTATTTTTTGTTTTTGGGCAAGTAACTAAATTATATATACAACCCCACAAAAAAAAAAAAAAAAAAAAAATCCCCACAAAGCCACAGAATCTAGCACCATGCCATAGCTAGAATTGGCAATAGGCCCACAAGCCTTACAAATAGAAGCCCAATTTGCTAAGTTATGGACAAGAAAGAAAGTTGGTTTACCTTGGAACAAAATCAAAAGCCCAAAAAGAATGTAAGCATGATATTTTGTTAATATCCAAAAGATAATCTATATTTGCTAATGTAATTTCCACTGGAGTCGAGTTCTGGGTTCAAGATCGCTTTGAATAGGAATTTAGAATTGGCTTCAAAGATGGTATAGTTGTGTCCCAAAACTTTGCATTTCAAACACTGCCATAATACTTGCATTTACCAGTATAAGCTTTGAGAATATTGCTTATGTAACAAAAACTCCCTCAAGTTTGGTAACATCAAAATTCACCTTCAACCATTTATTAGGAGGGGAGGATTTCATTAAGACCCTTGTAGTCTTATACCTCAACTGATATTTGAGGGATGGCGTTTCAAACAACTTACCACAGCGAGAGATGGGAGAGATAGGATGTATACATTTTTTGCATAATGATTATCACACACTATCATATTAGTTATAATCGTGTTTTCTAAGAGAGCGTGTAACAAGATTTTCTTTAATTTTCTTTGCCATTATGCAAAGAGTTATCACACACTATACTTGCACCTTAATGGGTCATGTGACAAAGTCATATTAATTTTAAAATGGGTAATATATACACATTTTAATATATTTAATAAACCCTATTACAGTATCAATTAGCAATTTTTAATCTATTTTTGATATATTTACTTATAATTTTGAGTAAAGCCATGCATCACTCGAACATAATACTACTAAGATTTAAAGTCGAACAAAGCAAAGCTCCTTTTTATTAGCCTACTTAATCCAATGTTACTGATATGGTGCAGTTGGAGGAATCCCCTCTTCTCTAGCAAAGCTTATATGTGATGATTTTCGCAATATACATTAATAAAAGTGACTTAACGGTTTACTCCAAAATAAAAAAATAAAAAAAGTTTAATCAATTCCTTGGATGAGTTCACCAAGNTAGAGACATTTTTTAACTCAGTGGATCACTAAAAAACTTCAATCAGTCTAACAAAATCTATCAATTAACAAAATTCAATCCAATCATTGATCAAGTTATGTTGGGTTAGGATTCAAACGGTAAATTACTAAATGACAGACGTGAATTGTAGTTCTGAAGAACTAGAGTGCAAAGTGCAAACTGTGTACTTAAAAAACTAACCTCAGTGTACACTCCTGCTAAACCACTTAGGAGTGCCATGACCTACAAAGAAATCACCCGCATTATGATAACAAGAACCTTAAGATATAAAATGTTTTCCTTTTTTTTTCTTCATTGTTGTATTAAGAGTGTCTAAAATTTTGGTCAACTCACAATGGCCATCACCCAACCTTGAACAGGAGTTTGGAAAACATCAGAACTGCAAAAACAATGTCATTTTCTGAGGCACAGACAATAAGTTGAAAGAAGAAAAATACAAACAATATAGTTGTGTGAGCAAAACCTTACCTCGGCTTCATCTGAGATATGCTGCACCCAAAACATAGTAAAATTAAAGCCGCCCATTAAATATAGCTTAACCTGAAAGAATACATAATTGGAACGCAAAGCTCAATAAAAAATTTGCAGTCCTAATTGGTTTGGCTTAAATTTTTAGTTTGTTTAAATTAGCTTTTTTCCTTAATTAATCTTTCACTCTCCATACTCAGACACGTAGCCCAAGAGATGCTGAATTAGCACATATGTTCATGCTCATGGATGCTTTTCACATTCCCAAGATTTCTATGAGTATCAACTAGATGACGTGTAAACCAAATGAGTTTTTATGACTCTTCCATTTTTATTGTATTTATTAAGGGGCTTTTGCAAACATTTTTCATTATGAAATGAAAAAAATCCAATGTAAATGATGGTAAGGACTCACTTCTTCTTAAGTATAATTCTATACAAAACGCCAGTACTGATAACATTCAGATTCTTCAGTATTTGATAACCCGGGGCTTCCACATGCTCAACGATGTAGCACTGCAACATAAAAGCGAAGAAAATGCATTAATCAAATTTCAATAAGCAAGAATACCAATGGAATTGTGACTACCAAAAATAAAAACATGATAACCAAAACTAACCTGGAGCAGATTTTTGACTAGGTAAAGTAATGCAGGAATGGGGTATACAATAACTTCATCCAATGTTGTACTCAACCTAGTTCAAAGGTAGAACAAGAAACAATAATAAATAGATATGATTGGAATAAGAACGTGAACTAAAAATAAAAACACAGTTTAATAACTGGGATGAAACAAAAATGTGCATTCTACTTAGATATGGCGAAACCATTTTCTGTAACATGTCTTCCTCTTATGGCGAAAATCCTGTATTCGCCGGCACATACAACCTATATGAGACTGACATGTGGGTCCTACATCAGTTTTACATAGGTCTTATATAGCTGGGTGTATATGATACTTTCTGGGTGTTAGAGTAAGCTCTATATGTGGGTCCTACAGATGGTACCCACCATTATGTGAAGTACATCAAGTGTACAAAATCATTTCTCTTGAATATGATAATTCATAATTTCAACTTATGTTTTGCTAAACGATAATTCCAACTTCATGAGAGCATTAAATCACAAGTTTTATGAAAACTTAGATAAAAAACAAACAAGGAATACTTGTATCTTTCAGTAACACCTTCACTTCTCCATATTCTTGCCAAGGCTAAAAGTGATAACCCACATTTCAAAGTCTCCACCTAATTCAATAAAAAGAGAAAATAAATCAATACCCATTTTTTGATTACCTTAAAAAAATGCACATATCTATTCATTCGATGGCTAGGATTTGAACTTGAGACCTACCAAACTGAATGTTAAACATAAATTACACTTTGAAACATTAATTAAATGTGTTTTTTTTTTCAAAAAAATTATAATTATGCTTACCATAAAATTTGAAGTGGTAATACTATAGTTGTACTTTGCGAACTTGTAAGAAGTGTCAATGCAACTATCACAGGCCAAAATGGGCATTTGCCCATTTTTCACAAACTTTCTAGCAAAATGCTCTATTTTTCGAATTAATTAGGAAAATGCCCTTGTTTTGAAACTCAATTTTTTAAAAATCGAGTTTTAATTTAAAACTCGATTTTTGGACAATTGAGTTATAGCGAACTAAAAATTTATAAAAAAAAAATTTTTGAAACTCGAGTTTAGGGAACTTGAGTTCCATGCAAAGAACTTGAGTTCATGGAACTCGAGTTCCTTGAAAAATTCAAGTGGAACTCGAGTTCCATGAACTCGAGTACTTTGCATGGAACTTGAGTTCCATAATATATATATATCTATATATATATATATATATATATATTTTTTTTTTTCTAAGTCCACGTTCGCTATAACTTGATTTTTCAAAAATCGAGTTTTACATTTTGTAAGGTTGAAATTTATCAACCATCAAAAATCGAGTTTTACATTTTGTAAGGTTGAAATTTATCAACCATCTTGTTGGTTTTATTCTGTGCCAATTTGCTTGTAATTTAGCACTTAGTAATCCTGTATTTAGGTGGGATTCATGTAAGGGTAGTGTGTGAAGAGAGTGTGAAGAATTGCTCATCTTTGTGTAAAGAAGCAGAGACTCGCAACTAGGACTCGCGGTTTGCAAGCCGCTAAATGCTGTGCACGTAAGAAGCATACGGGAAGGTGAAGGGTTGTAATTTAGCACTTAGTAACTCTGTATTTAGGTGGGATTCATGTAAGGGTAGTGTGTGAAGAGAGTGTGGAGAATTGCTCATCTTTGTGTAAAGAAGCAGAGACTCGCAACTAGGACTTGTGGCTTGCAAGCTGCCAAATGATGTGCACGTGAGAAGCATGCGGGAAGGTGAAGGGTCACGCCAGCTGTCGCACTACAAGACAAAAGTCCCAGGCTGGCTAGGCCATTACCTCGCGACTTGAACTTGCGACTTGGACAAGACACGAGACCAAGCCGTCAACTTACCCTGTTTGGCAAAAACTGACTTTTCGTATTCCAAACACACACTACTATATATAGACCCTTATACCCACGAAATCAAGAGAGCTTCCAGAGAGAATTTTGTGAGAGAAACCCTAGAGAAAAATAAGATTGCCTTATCCCCAATCTTCATTAAGAGACTCTACAAATTCCTCTACTCTCTTCCTCTCCATTGATACATCCTTGAGAGGCTATTGACCAAATCCTTTTCTCATCACACCCACGTCTGTGAGAAGGTACATTTGGTGCTAAGGGAAGCAGTTTGGAAGGGATTAATGACTATTGGTTGATGCTATGGTGTATAGCGAAATTCGGTAAGCTAAAGAAGAAATAGGTTCGACGCAACTTCTTTGGAGCAAGAAGATTGGAGGGCTTAGGTACACTGGGTAGATTAGGCTTGGAGGGTCTTCTGCTGTTCATGTATCCCAACTACATTCTTTAGTGGATTATTTACCGCTTGGAGGGCTGCGGAGAGGTTTTACGCTGAGGGCTTCGGTTTCCTCTTTGATAACACATCGTGTGTTGCCCTTGTATTTGCATCTCTCTTTCTTTATCTTTGCCTTTTATTTTCTGTTGTGGATGTGATTATAATTTGTTTAGATTGTTTATCAATTCTGTATTTGGCTTATGTTCATGTTCCGCACATTAATTGTTTGATTATAAGCTTAATTTTTTTTTTTTGTAATTGGAAGTCTAAATGTTCAAGGGTGTTTTAGACACATATTGAACTTTCACATTTGAAACTCGATTTTCTAAAAATCGAGTTTCAAAACAGGGGCATTTCCCTAAATAATTTCAAACATGGGGCATTTTGCTAGAAAGTTTGTGAGAAAGGGGTAAAAGCTCGTTTTGGCCAACTATCACAATGATCCTATAACCAAAAAAGAATATATATATATATATATATAATTTACTTACTAATCTCTTTGAATTACAACATGGGTTTTGGTTAGAATTTGAAAAAGAAAAAGAAAAACTCATACTTGAGCTTCCATTTGGACCAGTCAATGGTGGTACCTCCCAAAGTGGGCACATTATTAGTCACTAAAAGAGCATTCCGGCCATTGCCATCTTCATCATTTTCCCAGAAACTAAAACAAATAAATAAATAAATTGATGGGGTATATGGAATATATATGAGTGAAGAGGAAAAGGAACCTGAACATTGAGTTTTGTGCATTCCATATCTTTAGGACATCTCTCTCTCTCTCTCTCTCTCTCTCTCTCTCTCTCTCTCTCCGATTCTATTACGAACTAGTCGCAAATCCGCACAATGCACAGGAAAATTAGACGTCATATTCTTTTTTGCCAAGTAAAGAATGAGAATAGTAGTTGAGAATTATAAGTAATATTCCTAAACTCATCACACAATAATGTGATTAAATTGTAATATATATAATATATTTTATGCAAGTAATGAAGTCTATATCTGGATTTTTTGTATAAATATAATTTTTTTATGGCAAGGAAACATGTTGCATTTTACTTTCAATTATTATATATGACAATATTTGTAATACGTTATAATATAGTGAGATATGCATCAAAACAAAACACAATTAAAAAATGGAAAATATATAATTTTTATTAGAACATAAAAAAATGAATCTTGAAGGTTTTTTTTTTTTTTTTTTTTGAGAGAGTTTTTAATTTATGGCGTCCGCTCTTGATGATAACTCTTTATCATCAGACTAAGACACTAATTAGTTTTGGTGTAGGCTGGGATTGAATCCCAAATCTCCTATTTAACCATCATAGACTTTACCAGTTGAGCTAACTGGAATCTACTCTTGAAGGTTTCATCTGAAAGCTAACATTATTTTGTGTTTTTTGAGAAGTTAATGAGAAATTTATTCAAACTTTGTTTCCACTTTATCACATAAGAAATATTAAACAAAGTTATAACAATTTATATTTTCATAATCACTAAACTCATATATGAGAATCAACTATTACAAAAAATTTTCTCCCCAAAATGTATACTGATTTCTATTTTTTCCTTTCCATACAATTTGAAAAATGTGAAAACTAGGGTTATGTTTGGTAATAATTTTTGTTTTCTATTTTCAAAAACTTGTTTTTGGGAATATAAAGAAAAAACAATTTTCTTGTATTTTCGAAATAAAAAAAATGTTTGGTTCGTTGAAATTAAAAAAAAAAATTGTTTTTTGAAGAAAAAAAAATAAAAATACTAAAATGTGTTGTTACTAGGGTTTGAACTCTAATGCTAATTAATTAAATGAGACAGATTCATTAAATCAAATGTGTGTTATCCTTAACTTTTGAAAACTAGAAACTAAAAATAGTCATTTGCATGCTTTCAGTTTCATTCACAAATTGAGTTTTGAGACTAGCTTTTGTTTTTTATCCATTTTATGATGCCAAACAAGTTTTTTAGTTTCAAAAATAGAAAATTGTTTTTGAAAACAAAAAATAAGGGGAAAAAACAGTTACTAAACATACGCTACGGAAGCTAAATGTGTAGTTGACCTTAGTCAATCAATAAATAACATAAAAGGGGTAGGGGAAAGCAAACGTATTTACGATATAATTGTTTATATTTGTTTTTGTACATATTAATACTCTTGATTTCTATTATTTTCATGTAGCAACTATATCTTGTTTAATATCTCCTAGGTCTTCAACTTTAGGCCAACTCACAGCAAATAAACCGATGATCATTAAAAAGAACCTAGCAAGATGAAGTCAAACACAATTTCTAAATTTTAACAAATAGAAGATTAAGATTGTAGAGAAATTGAAATATGAGAGAGAGAGAGAGAGAGAGAGAGAGAGAGGTTACCTTTGATAGTAGATATAAAAAACAAACATGTAGTGATAATTAAAAAAATTTCCATCACAAATACTATGCTTATTGGTTCTAAGAGAGATTAAAAGAGAACATATATAAATATAAACGTTATGTAGGGGAAGGGGAAAAGGTATATACAATACAAAAGTATTTAGGGAGGGGAAGGTTAGGGAAGAGGAAGAGACTTTGTATGTTTTGGTAATTGAAAAATGTATTTATAACTGGTAAATTGCATAGTTAATGTGATGATATATATGTTCTTATAAAAAAAACTCATCAAATCCAATGTGGTAACATAGCAATAAGTTTGAATAAGGGACTTTTGGGCTACCATATAAGTTTACGAAAAATTTGAGACTTTCCTTCATAAATGAGATTTTTTTTAGAAGAAATATATAGGCAAGGAATGACTTTTTCCCCCAATTATACTAGAAAGGAAATTGTACGTAGAAATTAATTTTTAACTCTTGCCTTTTAGGTTACTTCCACCCCACTCCCCTAAAAAAAAGGATTTTTTAGTTACCAAAAAAAAAATGCCTCTTAGGAATAATTTAAGAGGAAAATTTACCCACTTTAGGGGAAAAAAATTGGTTACGTATCTAAAAGAGGAGAAATTATAGAGTCCTTTTGATAGACCACGTTATTTGTCTACCATTCCACTAAAAAACTTCAACTTGTTTAAAATTGCTGAGTCAGTAATTAATTTCTGTTTAAAAAAATTTTCTAACTAACAATTTTAAACAAGTGGCAGTTTTTTAGTGAAATGGTGGACCACATCACTTGTCCACCATGTGGATCTTATAATTTCTCCTAAAAGAGCTAATAGTGAATATTTAAGTGCATATTATTTAAGCTAACTAAGGTAATATGATTTAATTCGTGTTGGACTGTACAAAATCATTCTATTTGTTTATATATATTGCTTAGCATGATTGAATTAAGTTGTAGGATTTCTTAAGAATGAGATCATACTGAGGTATATGCTTCAATTGAGAGAATTTTTTAATTCCAAAGTAATGAACATTAGTATTACCATGGAAAACATAAATCAATATTGCATGCATGTCCCCAGTCATAAAATGGAAGCAATAGTTAAACATTGTAAGCATCCAATAGTTATTTCCTTAAAAATTTTAAATTGTAAGATCTTTTATTTTGAGAAGATAAATGGTAAGAATTAGAGATTAGATCTTTATATATATATATATATATATAAACTTTTGTATGTCTGACTTATGATAATGTAATTTTCATCATAATTTGTCAAAAAATATGAAAATAACCATATAAAGCTAAATTATAATCCCAAATACAAAGAAAATGAGGAACACCATACAGTCCATACCTATCGATCATAATATTTTGTTTCCTCTCTTCCAAGTTATCCTAAGAACTAAGAAGTTATAAATTATTATAGATTTAGATGAGATTAAAAGAACATTAGCAAGAATTTATGTAGTATTTAATTTAAAAATTACAAAGCCATTTAGAAAATAAAATAAACAAATGGGAGGCAAATGATCATGTACTAAATCAATAAAATGCATTCCAATTATTAGACACAAATAGTTTTAATGGGTAAAATGCAATTATGTAAAGAAAAACTGTAAACATGAATACAAAGAAATAGACTATAAATTGAAAATAAAATAAAAATAAAAAGGAAAAAGGAAAAAAGGAAATATGGTATTTACAACTTTGGAAAAGAAAATCCAGTACAAACCTTTACATTGTAATTTTTCGAAAAAACAATGAAAATAACAATATAAAGCTAAGTTATAATCCCAAATACAAAGAAAAAGAGGATCATATGGTCCATACCTATCAATCATAATATTTTGTTTCCTCTTCCAAGTTATCCTAATAAGTTAAAAATTAGCATAAATTTAGATGAGATTAAAAGAAAATTAGCATGAAGTTATGTAGTATTTAATTAAAAAAAATTACAAAGCCATTCAAAAAATAAAATAAACAAATGGGACGAAAATGGTCATGTACTCAAACAAAAAGATGCATTCCAATTCTTTAGATACAAAAAAATTTAATGGGTAAAACGCGATTATGTAAAGAAAAATTGTGAACATGAATACAAAGAAATAGACTATCAATTGAAAATTGGAAAAGAGAAAAAAAGAAACATGGTATTTAGAAAATTCAATACAAACTGCAAACCATAAAAATTGCAATAGAAAAGCAAAGAAGTTGAAGGGAAGAAAAAAAGAAACTGACCTCAAATAGACTTTCCAATTCTAGTTATAATTTGGTGACTTATGGGGTGGAAAGAAAGCAATATAAACTACAAACCATACAAATTGCAGCAAAAAAGCAAGGAAGTTCAAGGGAAAATTGATCTCAAATAGACTTTCCAATTCTAGTTGTAATTTGGTGACCTCAAATACACTTTCAAAATCTATATATAAAAAATTAAATCAGTGGTTTTAAATTCAAAGGGAGGAAATTGAATGTTTTGATGGGGAGAAAAGCCATTTTTTTGATAAGGAGAGAGAGAGAGAGAGAGAGAGAGAGAGAAGGATTGATTGTTGAAATGAAAGTAATCTGGATTCAATGGGAAAGTTAATAATAGTATAAACATTAGCCGTTTGTTTGATGGGAAGATAATGAGTTGAGATAGAGAAAATGGGATTGATTAAAGAGAATATGTGAAGTGGAAACCAAAAAAAAAAAAAAGGAAAAAGAAAAAAACTATGTGACATGACGATAATGTGGCTCAACTAAAGCGTAGCAACAATAAATGTTACGCTTCAACTTTTAAATATATATAGATTTGCATTGCGTTTGTGTAGGAGCAAAGGCGCATTCTAACTCAATTTGGTCCTAGCCTTTCAATTGTGCATGTGCAGACATGCGTCAAAATGGGTCAAAATTCACCCCAAAAGTATCCTACCCAGCCCAAATTTTTTGACATGAAACAAAAATGGGTTGACCCATAATTTGACTTGACCTGTTTTTTAAAAATAAATTAAGATATTATTAGTTTAATTGTTTGTTGTAAGTATTACGGTGCACAAATCAAACTCAATTGACAATATAATGATTATTATTTTTTTTTTATTAAAAAAACATAAACTTTTTAACATGTTTTGGATAACGACATTCAAATATATATAATTAACGTCATTTAAATACAATGGTCTTAAGAAAACAATTGAAACTTTTACATAAATGCATACAAATGAATGATTGATTCATTTTGTAATGACTAAAGATTTTTAGAAATCAAATAACAAACTAAGTAAGTACACTGAAAATATTAGGAACCAAATTGACACAATTGGAAGGTTAGAGATCAAATTAATAAGACATGATGCAAATGATAAAGACCAACTTTATAACCAACCATAATAATAATAATTTTTTCTTGTATGCTTTATTTTGTTAGCAATGATATCAACTTCGAAAAAAATCAATTTTAAAAGTGTGTGTGTGTTTAGCAATTAGTTTGTTTCTCAAAAAGAATAATAAAATGATATCAACTTAAAAAAAAAATCAATTTTAAATGATATATATAGTAAATTGTTTTGAAATAATTCAATTGACATTTTTTTTTAAATAATTTTTTCTTAAAAAAAAAAAATCAAGTGAATAGAATTCTCTTCAATAATGAACTAATATAATTTTATCATAGGTTAAGGGCGGACCTTTTTACAATAATTTTAACGTTCTTTTTTTACAATAATGAATTAATATAATTTTAAAAACTTTACGATAAATTTACTCTAAGAATTCTAAGTGGTCTTAATCCTTATCAATTTTATCCTCCCAATTAGGAGGATACAGATTTATCATTTTAGTGAAAAAGGTTTGTTAGGTTCTAAGACTTTAGGAACTAATGTATTAGAATTTCAATTTGTATTGTGTTGGCAAATCATGATCAAAACATAGAGTCTAGGTTTAGGCTTGCTCAAAGTGTGTTTATTTATAAATTGGAATTGAGTGATTGCAGAAATTATTGGACTAATTTTGCAAGGCTCAATCAATCTAAAATTAGACTCGATCAATTGAATTACGTGCAAATTTATTCTTTTGCAGAATTTCCAATTCAACCCAATCCCGTTTGACGTGTAGGGTTTTGTGTTTTACTCCAAGTATAAAAAGAAAAACCCTAGCTATGTTTTAGAAGTCTTATGTGAGTTATGTGTTGAATCTTTTGTGAGATCTAGAGGTGTTTACCTTCATACACACACTTAGGGTTATCAAGATCAAGATTCATGTAAAGAACTTGGTGATCTCTTCAGTTACTGCATAAAGAACTTTAAAGAAGATTTGAAACCTTTAAGTGGAGTTTCAAAGTCATAAGTAGGAGAATTTGTGGTTGTAGTGGATCAAGGAAAGAAGTAGTCTGTGGATTCGGAGTTTGCATGTAGTCGTGTCAGTAAGTTATACATGTGGTAGCAATAGGATATTAGTGGTCTAATTAAGTTCTATTGTAAAAACTTCAATTCTTTCATAGTGGATTTGTTTTACCTTGAAGATAGTTAGGTTAAATCCTCCCCAGGTTCTTTAATGGTTTGATTTTCCTAAGTTATCATATCGTTGTGTTCTTTATATTTTCGCGTTATTTACATGATATGATTCTATTGTGTTAACCTAGATCTAAATAATTTATCTAAGTAATCACTTGGCTAAATAACTAGGCTAAACAACTTATGTTAAGAGGTCTAAAAATGTACAAGTGGTATTAGAGTAGGTTAGCTCTTGTATTTTTAGATCTTTTGATCTAAGAATTGATCCTTGACCCCTGTTGTTATGGAACACGGTCACTCTCTTGTAATCCCACCTTACTTTGATGGGAACAACTATGCTTATTGGAAAGTAAAGATGAAAGCATTCCTGAAATCTATTGATGAGAGAGTTTGGAATTCCGTTGAATATGGATGGGAGAAACCGACTACTCCTGTAAGTGAGTGTTCAACTTCTCAAAAAGAGGCAGCCGCTTTTAATAGTAAAGCCATGAATGCTATTTTTAATGCCGTTTTTATGGAGGAATTCAAGAGAATCTCAAATGTTGAGGTTGCTCATACTGCATGGAATATTCTCCAAACTGTGCATGAAGGCACAAAGGCAATTAAGATTAATAAATTGCAGCAGTTAACTACTAGATTTGAAAGCATTAGAATGTCTGATAATGAATGTTTTGATGAATTTTATGCTAAACTAAATGATATTGTTAATTCTGCTTATAATTTAGGTGAAATTTATGATCAACCTAAGATTGTTAGGAAGATATTTAGATCCTTAACTAGGGACTTTAGACCCAAAGTGACTGTCATTACTGAAAGCAAGGATGTGGACTCCATCTCTGTTGATGAGCTTGTATGATCTCTCCAATCCTATGAGTTAGACCTACCAAATACAAACAGATCCAAATCAATGGCTCTTAAGTTAGTTGATGATGTTGATGGGAATAGATTTGATGATGAACTCTCATCTACAGAGATTGCTTATCTTGCCAAGAACTTTAAAAAATTTCTTAGGAACAACAACATTAGGGCAAAAGGTAAAAACAATGCTGAACCTAGAAGCTTTAAGAGGAATGAACCAACAAAGGTTAATAATTCTGAGAAATCAAAAGAGAAAGTTGGTCAAACCTCTAGTAACTCTCTAGGTCAACAATGTTTTGGTTGTCAAGGGTATGGTCATGTGAAATCAAAATGTCCTACATTTTTGAGATTAAAGGGTAAAGTTATGGCTGTAACCCTTAGTGATGATGAAGTTTTTGATCATGAGTCTGGTAGTGATGAGGATGGAAAATTCATTGCTTTCACAGCTGCTGCATTAGCTGATGAAAGTGTTATGGTTGAAGAGAACTCTTATGATGGGGAACTCTTTGAATGTACTGATTTGCATGAAGTTTTTAATAAGTTTTGCAAGGTTGCTGTAAAGGATGCAATGAATGTTGACTTAAGTTTAAAGAAAATTACTTCTATTGAACTTGATAAGAAAAATTTGTTGTTGAAATTACTTGATGCTAATACTTTGATTGATAAGGTGAAGACTGAAAATATGTTGTTGCTTGATAAGGTTAAGTACTTGGAACTAGAGTTATCTGTTGCTAGAGAACAAACAAATAGGTCGGCTAGTTCTAAACTTGATCACATGTTGAGTGTTCAGAAGTCTTCCTTAGACAAAACTGGTTTAGGTTTTTAGATAGCATCTCAGTCTGAAACTTCTTCCACAACTTTGTTTCTTCTTTTGAGCCCTCCAAGAGTGAGATTGTCAAACCAGTAGAAGTTACATCACCTCTTAGGAAGATTAGGATTGATCTTAAAGAGTCTAAGCCTAAGAATCCTAACCTCCCTAAGGATAAGTTGTATGATAGACCTTTGTGGGTTTGTCATTTTTGTGGAAAGGCTAGGCATATTCGCACATACTGTTTCAAGTTACATGCTGCAAAATGATTAAATAAGCCAAAAGTACATGTGCCTTAAGCATAAGATCCTATGGTACTTATTGGTGAATTGGTAAAGACGTTAAACTTTTATACCAATCTTGGAGTTGCTCATCATTCGAATATGAATAATAACTCCAATGCTAGAGTTGCATCTAAAAGGTTTTGGATGCTCAATCTAATTGAGTTTTTTTGACATAGTTCTTGTGCTTCATCTCAATACTCTTTGTGACCATTCTTCTTTTGCTGTCTTGTTTTCTTTTGTGTTTTTAGGATTTACATTGCATAACATTCATGCATTTCATGATAGGTTGTTTTTGCTATTCCTTAAAAAAAAAAAAAAAAAAAAAAAGGAGGAAGGAAAAATCTGTTTTGTATTTGGATTTGTAATCAAGGTTGGCCATGTTATCTTTACATAACATGCTTGTATACCTTGTTTAGCTTGAATGAGCTTATTTTAATGCACTTTGCTAGTTTTAGCTATGGAGTGCATGTTGTGTGGGAGTTGTTTATAGTTTTTGATCACGTGATCTTGATTTTAAAGTCACATGCTTTTGATTGTTAGGATTAGAACTTAATGAGAAATGCATAAATAACTATCTCACTACTATTTACTAGCCAATCATGAGAAATGCATAACATGCTTGTATACCTTGTTTAGCTTGAATGAGCTTATTTTACTGCACTTTGCTAGTTTTAACTATGGAGTGCATGTTGTGTGGGAGTTGTTTATAGTTTTTGATCACATGATCTTGATTTTAAAGTCACATGCTTTTGATTGTTAGGATTAGAACTTAATGAGAAATTGTTTACTAGCGAATTATGAACACCTTAGTACATATCATAAGATTTTGTACTCGAGAAAAAAAAAACATAAAGTGTTGCCTCAGATTAATACTAAAATTGGTATGTACATTATTGGGCTATAATAAAGATGATACAATGGAATACAATTGATGTGTACATTATTTGGCTAATCTAATAATTTCACAATGAAATAAAATTGGTGTGTACATTTTGAGGAAACAAAAATTACATGGTTGCAAGCTTGTTCTAGGAGATGTGGGAGTTATATAATGTAACTCTTTAAGTGATAGTCTCCTTCAAACTTATGTAATGAATATTGTAGAAATTGTGATTGATTATTATCTACATATCACCTCACATGTATATCATGCTATTGCTAGTTGCACACACTACACAAGTTATTCTTTAATAAACTTAGTACATGATAGTGTGTGTGAATTTGTTTTGGCCATCCAACATTATTTGTTCCTTGATTTTGATGCAAAATATGTTTAATGTTTGAGTTTTTGGGGACAAAAAGGTTGAAAAACTTGTTTTTGGAAGATCTGGGTTGAATTGATGTGTTTTTGAAAAACTTTTAAACTCATACTCATGCATTTCATTTATAAAATATGGTGGTTTGAGTGGTCTTTGCATATGTGAAAACCACATTTTTGTCACTACATTTTCAGGCGATTCCCACTTTGGTCCATAAATTTTATTTTTACTACTTTTAGTCTCTATTTAGAAAAACGCCATCTGTTTTAGTCCTTTATGTCAGTGCCCTAATGGCAAAGTCTTAGATGGCGGATGAAACTATTAAAATAATAATAAAAATTTTTATTTTGGCATTAAAAAATGCCATGTCAACATCTAAATTAAAAAAATTAATTATTAATTTTAACTAAATAAATTTTTTTTTTAAATCATATGAATTGAGATCTAAAAGTGTCTTGAGCAAGAACAACAAGAACACAAACCCAGATTTAAGAACACAAACCCAAAATTAAAAACTAATCAGCCAAATCCAAACGTCCAAAGGTGACCTCCATGCAGGGTTTTGCTTTCGAGGTACTAGAAATTAAGTTCAAAATCTGAATAATCTAGATTCTAAAATATTTAACCAAAAAAAAAAAAAAAGACCCAGTTGTAGAAAGTCCTCAATCATAGTTCTTGAATGTTCAAATAGTGTATAAAATACTATGAATGTTTAGACCCCCAAATAATAAAATACCAATTCAAGCTTTATATTAAACAATGTATGTGCGAAAAATAATAACAAGCTTATACCAAAATTGATAAACAATCCAAACCAATTAAAATCACATCCACAACAGAAATTAAATGATAAAGATTATGGGAAGAGAGATTTAAACACAAGGACAACACAACAATGTGTTATCGAAGAGGAAATAGAAGCCCTTGGCGTAAAACTTTTCTGCCGCCCTTCAAGCGATCAATAATCCACTAAAAAATGAAGTTGGGATACATAAACAACAATAGACCCTCCAAGCCTAATCTACCTAGGTACCTAAGCCCTCCAAGCTTCTTGCTCCAACGAGATTGCGCCGAACCTTTGTCTTTTCTAGCGTACCGGATTTCGCTATAACCCATAGAATCAACCAATAACCATTGGTCCCTTCTTAACTACCTAAAGCACCAAAAAGCCTTCTCACAGATGTAGGTATAGTGAGAAAAGAATTTAGGTAAGAACCTCTTAAAGATGTAATAATGGAGAGGATGAGAGTAGAGAAATTTGAAAAGTCTCTATGTGAAGATTGTGGATGAATCAATTTTGTTTTTCTTTAGGGTTTCTCTCTTAAAATTCTTTCTGGAAGCTCTCTACATTTCATGGGTTTAAGGGGTATTTATACTTGGGTAAGAAGGGAATGCGAAGAGTCAGTTTTTCCTAAATAGGGTGGTCTGGCGGCTTGTCCTCGCAACTTGACTGAGTCGCGAGTTCAAGCCGCGAGATAATAGAACGGCCAAGCTGGACTTTTTGTCCTGTAGTGCTCCAGCTGGCGCAACTGTTCATCTTCTCGTACGCTTTACTCGTGTGCTGCATTTGGCGGCTTTCCAGTCGTGAGTCACCTACGAGTCTTAGCCACGAGTCTCTGCATTCTTACACAATCTCGAGCATTTCTTCATACTCTCTCACTCACTACCCTTACATGATTCCCACCTAAATATAGGGTTACTAATTGCTAAAATACAAGCAAATTTGGTACGGAATAAAGCCAATACAATGGTTGATTAAATTCAACCTTACAATCTGCCTCTTTGGCTATTCCATGACAAAACTTTGCAACAAACTCTAGACTTAACGCGTGAGTTGGGAACAGTTGATCAAAACTCACTCACACCTAACTCTAAAATTTGTGAAGCTCTTGAACTATAAGAACAAGTATCTCCTGAAACACAACAATACACTATGATCATTGTATGTAGAAAACTTGTAAAGCATATGGAGCAAGCACAATGCGATCAAGCATAATGAAAACAGGTAATACACCAAGGCTTGACCAAAAATGAACAATTACTATAAAAAGTGATCATAATGCTCATTCACACATGGAATGAACATTCGGACATACAAGCTAATAAGCTTAATTGCAAAGAAACATTTGCGTGTCCAACACTCAACCAATGTAATAATGCTAGGAAATTGCATTAAGGATATAAAATCCAACAAAGGGCACAAGAGTGACGTACTTAAAGAAAATGTATGATATTTAACAACAAGTACTAAAGCTACAAAGCATGGGTACATAAATCTTAAAAGCTTACAAAAGCAACAAGTACAAACAGTAAATAAAAACTGAAACATAATGAATAAACACTGTTTATGGCATGCTCCCTCTCAAAGTGGCACTCCTCCTTAAGAGTTGCCCCTTAAAAAAATTCCCCCCCCTTTTTGACCGGAATGGCCAAAGGGTCACTGCTATGTGTGAAGACTGTTAAACTTGGCTAAAAGTATGTTGAGCTGATCCTGAATTGCTGCCATCCTGTCAGTATGCTCATTCTGAACTTCTCTGAGTCCATCAATCCTCTCGAAGATGATCTGAAATGCATCTGGAGGTGCAGCTGATGAGGTGGAAGCTTTGCTCCTCTTGCTTCTGCTTCTGGGTGTGAGTGATTGTCCTGCTACCTCTGCTTCAATTTCCATAGGATCTCCTTCTCCTTGGTCACCCTCCTTTTCATCACCTGTAAGATGAACTTGTATCCTTGTGAGGGTTAATTTGTTTATGGCTGATAGGGGAGTCATGGGACTGATATCTTGAGGGATTGCAACCCCTTTTGCTCTGAAAAGTCTCATGAGAAAACTAGAAAAGATCAGCTTGGGCCTTGAGGTGGTTCTAGTCTCATCAACAATTGTGTCATATATGTGAGAGCTGATGTCAATGAAGGTTTTCTCCTTGTGCTCCATGAGGAAGATGGCTCTGGCATTAGTAAGAGTAGTCATCTTTCTTATAGGATACAAGTTGAACATCATGATGGTGGTCAGACACCTCATGTCAACAGGGAAGGCATTAGTATTGAGACATCTCCCCTCTTTAATACCACCAATCCGAGTCTAGACAGTGTCTATAAATAGCATCCTGTCTTTGTAGTTGGTGAAATCATGATCCTCTAATCCTTCAAGTCCTAAAACCTCATCAATGTCATGTGCATCTATGGTGAACTCATGACCTCTGATCTAGCAGTTCAGCTCATCCCCCTTTATGCTCACATTTGCATAGAATTTCCTTATTAAGGGCTCACACACTGCAGGTAGGTCACCCAGCAACTTATCCCATCCTCTGCCTTCAAAGCATTCTGGAATGAAGGTATCCTTCAAGTCATTTAAACCCACAAACCTCTCCTGGATAATTGTTCCCTTCATGAATAAATCTCTGTATCTCTCAAAGTGCTGAACAGACCTAAACAGGTTGTGGTCCATTTTCAATCTTTTGTCAGCCTTTTTAGTAGGAGTCTTCTTCTTTTTAGGTGTGGGGGCCATCTAAAAACAAGCAGAAAAGGCCATAACAATAATGCATAATATATGAACACAACCATCAGTAACATGTTAGTGGTATAGAGAAGAACATACGCTCAAGTCAACACTAAGGCCATATATAGCTTAAAACATACATTGAAAGAGATAGATCATACTATTGCATAACACAGAGAAAGATATCAATGATCAAAGAGCACATAAACTCCATCAAAAACACATTAGGCTCAGTCAAACCACAGACTTCAACAAACAGTAAACAGCTGTAATGAAACAGTGTGTGCTAAAAACATAAGAAATATGTCTATTAGACATATTTTAATGAGTATGAGATGTTCAAACCAATCATAGAGCAGTCAAAGATCTCAAGACAACATTAACACACATAATATCAAAAGGCAATAGTAATAGTGAAGAAACAAAAATTGTTCACTCAAAATGAATTAACAATCCTCACAGACAAAACAAAGGTACAGAAAACCCAAACACATAGCAAAAGACACGCAGACAGAGAAACATGGGAAAAAAAATCACACACAGATTAGTCTATAAACTCTGTCACTGAAACTAAGCATGATAATGATCAAAATTAGAGTACTATGAACAAGATTTACCAAAACCAAATATCAAAACTTAAACAACCATTAACCCAAACCATGTTCGAACATTATATTAAAAAAAAAACACCTCACAAAACAAGAAAATACAACCAAAAACATGAAATATGCAGTGAGAAAAAGAAAACCCATACCTTTTTCTTGGAGATTTGGTGTTGAAAAGATGCACAAAAGGAGGTTTAAGAGAGTGACATGGTGAGTTTGAGAGAGTTTTGAAATGGGGAAGACAATGAACATACACAAAAATTCGAGGGAAAACTGAAATGATTTTAAAAACTGTCCAATTTTCGCAAAACACACGTTTTTCGCAACTGAATCAAGTCACCAGGGTAAGCCGCGAAACACTTTGAAACCAAGATTCTTGAAAAATTTTCTAAGTGTTTTTCGTGATTGGAAGGTCTACCCGTGAGACAGTCGCTAGTTGAGTCGCAAAAATTTCTGTGCACCCCTCATGACTTAACCTTCCACCCGCGAACAAGACGCCACACTGAGCCGCAAGAAACATAAAAACTCAAATTTTAAAAAATATTCAAAGTATCTAGGGCATTTACTCGCCAATAAGTCGCCAATGAGTCGTGAAAACCCTCTGAGTAAAGTTCGTGACTAGGGCATGCGACTGGACCAACCCACGACTGAGTCGCCAGAACAGGGCAACACTGTTTTTGAAATTTTGACACATTTTGTGAAAACAAAATACTTTCCAAAAACAACTAAAAACACTCAAAAATCTTTTTGGTATTTGATCAAAAAAGATTAAGCATGTGAAAACATATTTAAATAGGTACAATCACACAAATGAATATGGCATTCATTGAATATAGACATGTGTGGTATGTGTGGATATAAAAAATGAGATAGTTTTTAGTCTAATGTGAAGCTTCAATGATCAATTCAATCAAGGCATACATAACTAGTACTAGATAATGTGACCCATCTCAATTATAGAAATATGCATATATGACCTCCCATACAAACTTAAGTACAGTTTTTGAAGCTTTTCATTTGGCTCCATGTTAAACACATCATTTTATTTTTGTGAAACAAAATATCTCATTGTAAGATCGATGCTTGAAATTTTTCATATTCCACTTTGATGAGTTAGCCTTTGGCTTTTTGGGCATCATACAATTTTATTTTTGGTCGCTTTCCCTTTTTCCTAGTTTATTACTAGTATGTGCGACAGGCTTTTGCAGCTTAATATCTCTTTTCATTTGGAGATTTACATTTGGTGAGCTCTTTAATTAAAAGCAATAAAATAAAAGTGGGAAGATATATAGGCACAAGTCTATGCATGTCTCAAGATCAACAAAACCATTCACTAATCATTCATGACAAGTTTGAAGATCTATTTACAATAATCACATAGATTTCAAGATTTCTTCCACAAAGATATGAGTGCATAAGAAACAAGCTATGCTCGTAGATGCACTAAGCCATTAGTACAAAGGTATAAAGCAAAACATGTTTTGAGACAAAACTCTACAAAATTGATCAAACTTTTTGAATTTTTTACTTTTTATGTGTTTTTGGATTTTTGACATAAAAGTAAAAAAAGATTGATCAAAAGCAACAATGTAAAACATATATATATAAAAAAAAAATTAAACAGCCAAACACTTTTCGACACAAACAAGCAGAAAGCACACAACCAAGCATATTCACAAAGCATAGGAAGAATTAATACATGGACATGTTGTAATGCTTATAGGATTGGGTACAAGAGTTAGGACTTTCAAACCTTCTGGTAAAGCTCTCCAACCAAGTGGTGAATGCACCAATCATCTTCATCATGTCCATTACACCGGGATCACCATTTCGACCTCTTGATGGCTCAACAACCCATGTCCTCTTGTCATTTCTTGGTCGTCTTGACCTTTGATCATTAGCATTCTTTAATGCTCTAAGCTTATGACAATTCGGTTTGGTATGTTCTTGCAATCCGCAATGGTGACAGAAATGATTTGTTCTAGGACCTCTTTGTGATCTTGGAAGAGATCTTCCTCTAGCTTCAGGTCTGATCACTGATTGGTTACATGGCCTATTCAACACCCGTTGGTCAACCACATTCTTCTTCTTTTCATCCCTTACTATCTTAGGTGTAGAGACAGCCACAAAAGGTTCTTTGGCTTGCTCAAACTTCACTTCTTTTGTGATTTTGATAGCTGAGCTGCTTTCTTCAGTATATCCTAACCTGGATTTATCTGAAGAATGCTTTTGAGAGGAAATGACATCATCTAGCTTCTTGGTGGAGACCCTATTTACCTTGGCATTTGCTTGCACTACCTCTTGCTCAAGAAATCTCATTTTTGTGTAAGCCTCTGACAGCTCTCCATTCAGCCTTTCTATTCACACTTGGCCTCCTTATGTCACACTAGGAGACTTCGATAGTCCTCCTCTGCTTTCTTCATCTTCTTTACAGCCGCCTTGGCCACCCTTGTGTACTCTCTCGACTTCTCAAGAAGTGAGTTGTAGTTCTCTTGAAGATCGGCTGTGCTTTCATTTCTTCAGCATCTGATTCTTCAACAATTCCTATTGATTCTTCATCACTATGCTCCCCAAGCTCTTGTACAAGCAAATTCAAGTCCTCCGAAAACTCAATATGAGCAATATTCATAAAGGCGAGTAATTCCCTTCTCTGTCATAACTTTTCTCAGAATCAGAATTAGATGAATCTGAGTCACTAAGAATTATAGCATATGCCTTGCCCTTCGATTTCAAATAATTTGGACATTCCTTTTTGAAGTGTCCATGCCTGTTGTACTCGAAACGGGTGATTCCTTGTGTGGATTGGGACTCCTTTCCATTTTTCTTTTTGAATTCCTTTCTCTCCCTTCCTGAGCTTTGGAATTTCCCTTTATCACCAAATTTACCATTGTTCTTGAATTTCAAGAATTTCTGGAAATTTTTCACAAGGTATGCAACATCCTTATCAACAACATCCTTATCTGATGTATTATTGACGTCTTGAGAGCAAGAGATTTGCTCTTCCTTTGTGAGGGCAACGACAATTTGTATGTCTGAAGTAAGCCAACTAGTTCTTGGACTTTGATATCATCTAAGTCCTTGCTTTCTTCAATCCCTATCACCTTGGCACGGTAGCTCTCTAGCAATGAATGTAGGATTTTCCTCACAACTTTAGAGTCCTCCGTTTTCTCCCCAGAGTTGAACTTGCTGATGACTACTTCATTCAGCTTGCTATAGAAAGAGTCAAAAGACTCATCCTCACTCATTTTCAGCTTCTTGAAACGAGTGGTTAGCATTTACAGCTTGGTGTCTTTCACTTTCTTTGTTCCTTCATAAGTGGTCTCTAGTATCTCTCATGCTTCCTTAGCAATCGAGATGTGTGAAATCCTATGAAATTCTTCTAGAGAGACACCACAAAAAATAGCATTCAAGGCTTTACTATTAGCGTTAGATGCTGCAGGGGTTGCCTTCTCCCACATGGATTTGGCAGCCTCCGTCCTAGTCCATCCAATGTCCACCACATCCCAAACGGTTTCATCCATTGAACACAAAAATGCCCGTGTGCCCCGAAGGGTTTATGTGGCCTTAATGCATATTGTGTCAATACTAATCAAAGTTTTGGTTGCAATTGCCTTCCTGGATTTGCACTTATTAACTAGAGTGAAATGAGCTCAGGTTGCGAAAGGAACTTCACTGCAGAAAATTGCAAAGCAAGCATGACATATACCATGGAGGCAGTGAATAATACCATATGGGAAGATAAAAAATATTTCTGTTCTTTACTCATCAACCCAAGAGGCTTGCAAAGCAGCATGTTTGCAGGACTGTAACTGTGATGCTGCGTAATTCAAACAGGGGGAGTGCAAGACGCAAAGTCTTCCTTTAAGATTTGGGAGATTACTTGAAAGTGACCCAAACATAGCCTTCATCAAGGTAAGCATATCTACACCCACTACAGCTAGAAATGTGCCAAAGAAAAGCAAAAAAGAGGTCCTAATTATCAGTGTTTCATTAGTTGCTTTTGCATTCATTGTGTTGGTGATTTTTGGAATTGCAACTTTGCAAGGTATGGATATCGTTTCTGGGCATGTAAAAAGGAATTTAATCCTGGAAGTATTGCCTTGAGTGAGGATGTTTCTCTGCAATCATTTACTTATGCAGAACTTGAGAAAGTGACTAATAATTTCAAGGAAGAGCTTGGTAGAGGAGCGTTTGGTATAGTTTATAAAGGGGAAATTGGGAACGGCAAGAAGCTTGTAGCTGTGAAAAGACTAGAGAAATTGGTAGCCGAACGGGAAAGAGAGTTCCAAACCGAGATGAAAGTGATTGGGAGAACACATCACAAAAATCTAGTCCATCTACTTGGGTATTGCCATGATGGACCAAATAGGCTATTGGTATACGAGTACATGAGCAATGGGTCGCTTGCAGATATACTCTTCACTCCAGAAAAACAACCTTGTTGGGATCAAAGAATGGAAATTGCTCAAAAGGAATTCTTTATCTGCATGAGGAGTGTATGCCACAGATCATTCATTGTGACATAAAGCCTCAGAACATACTCATGGATGAAAACATGTGTGCAAAAATCTCTGACTTTGGATTGTCAAAGTTGTTGAAGCTAGAAGAAACCAAAACATTTACTGACAAAAGAGGCACAAGGGGATATGTTGCACCGGAGTGGCATCGCAAAATGTCCGTGACAGTGAAAGTAGATGTCTATAGCTTTGGAATCGTGTTGTTGGAGATTATAAGTTGTCGAAAGGGTGCTGACTATAATGTTCTTGAGGAAGAAGCTATTCTTGAAGAATGGGCTTACCATTGCTTTGAGTGTGGTGAGCTAGGCAAGCTAGTCGGCGACAAAAAGGTTGACAAGAAACAATTGGAGAGAATAACTAAAGTGGCGCTGTGGTGCATTCTTTATGAACCATCACTTCGTCCTTCAATAAAGAAGGTTCTACAAATGCTAGAGGGGACAGTGGATATCCTAGACCCTCCAAGTCGCTCAGTAGCATCTAGCGTCTGGAGTAAGGAGTGATAGTATGAAAATTGGCATGTGAAAGTAGTCAACTATTCCATGCGATTTGCTTTCATGGTATGTGAATGTGTCTTCAATAATGCATCCTACTTCTTCTTTTTACTCCCTCTTTTACTTTTTGGGTACTTATTTTCTCTGGTTTCATGTCCGCTACTTTCATTACACGATATTACGGACTGCTATTCAGAGAGCAGTTTTACATGGTTGTTATCTGATCTGTTAAGTATTTGTTGTTTTGCCAATGAGTCAATGACTATGCTTTGGGGATTGTCCAATAGATTAATAAGTTGTTTCCTTTACCATTTAGGTGTTGTAAGGCTTTATGAGGCCGATTATCATAAAAAGAGATGTCAGAATTGTTATCAAAAAATAGCTTTTGCTTGTTAGGAGGTCCCAATTATCCATCGAAGCATAATTTTCTCTTTGTCACCATAGCCCAAGAGGCACAATTACAGCTCACGGCCAGGGGGTCATATCCACTTGTTATGATAACAGGACATGGGAGACAATAGCATGGAGAGATGGGGAACTGAGGTAGCTAATCTTGCTTCCTTGATTAGTGGATAGTAACAGATAATCAAAGAGATGCTAGAAATGTTCATTGTAATTAGGGGTATGCATCCAACCACCAACCTAATGAAACTAACCCAATTGGTTTATGAATTAACAACTCTCATGAACACGTATAACAAAAATCAACTAGATCTATTTTAAATAAAAATATTGTATATAATTTTACAAGAACTTTTGAATAAATACTTATTGATAATAGATGAATCATAATATATTTTATGTTGGGTTAAAATATTAGCCTTTGATTAAGTACTTCAAGACACTCGATCTCTCTCATCCACCCAAACCAAGAATTTTCCATATCAAAATTTTAAATCCCCTCATTTGACCAAATCCTACTTTCAGATTCCTTACTTAAACACACAATTAGACATTTTCAATTTTATAGCTACTAGGTGGTTCAAAGATAACTATTAAAGTCCTTTTGATTTGGAATGGTTGATTCCTCATAAATAACTGTTTATTGTAATTGAATAATCTATTTAGGAACAACTTATTTATCTGAACTAAAAACTTTTTACTGAAAGTACTGTAAATAAAGCTAAAAAGTAATTGAAATAGTACAGTGAGACTCATAAATAATACCAAAAAGTGCAATGGGACGCATAAATAGTAGCAAAAATAAGCTAAATAGTAAAAAAAAAAACTAGCTTTTTAAGCCAATGCCAAATGCAACCGAAATTCAACCAAACCATAAGATTCATTTATTTTAGAGTTGTCAAACCATGCCAAATTATGTGTCATTTGTTGAGTTTTGATGTGTCTTGAAGTGGTAATTGAGGATCAAGTTAAAAACACAAAGTCTGCTAAAAAATAGCTAAAGAAAAGTGTATTTCAACATGTCTTAACACCAAGCTTGATAGATTAATTCAACCTAGAAAAGCCTAGTTTTTGTACCCTCGTTAGCAAGCTCGATTGATCAAGAAATGCGAAATAGAAAAAATCATCAACACTAAGAAGTCCATTGCTTGTCCATTTCAAGCTCGATTTTAGATTTGTTTGTTGCGTTATTTAAAGGACATTATAAATCATCCCTACAAAGACTTTTTAGAGAAAGAAAACTCTGTTTGTGCAGTTATGGTTTGTGTAACCAAGTTCTCTCTATAGTTCACCATATTGTAGAGTGTTAAGTAGATCTGATTATCAATTGGTGAACAAACTGAATCCATAACAACCAGCACAGACTTGCGTTTATGAAGAAAGCCTTCAAAAGGTTCTTGAAGCCGGTCAAAGGTTTCAGTCGTGATTACTGGTGCATCATCCATAAAGGTGTAAGGTTGGTTAATAGAAATAAGAAGAGTAGGGTTTGCGTTAAGAGAAACTTAAACCACCTGGCTGGACTAACTAACAATTTCTAATTTGAAAACTAACAATAATAATTTAGCAATAATTAAATATTTATAATGGAGGAGGAATTTAAATCTTGGACATAGATTATTCCTTATTTATTGTTTGCATAAAAATTTCATTTTCTTGAGTTTATCAACAAAACAAATCACAACTTGTCATAATCCAAACAGATTCAGAATCCTGTCATTATTTAATCAATAAAATAATTAAAATAAGTTTAACAAATAACTCAACTTTATTCAATTGACTGATTTTTAATAGGAGAAAACAAATTAGAAGGCAGTCAAATCTTTTCCTTCGAATTAGACAAAAATAATATTATCAGTCTACCTCTCATGTCTCACCTATATAAATAAAAATATATAAAAAAAAATGCTATGCCTTGAATATATTAATTAGAAATTAAAAAAAAATATAGGAGCTAGTGTACAAATCTGTCATTAGTAATGGGGCACAATGCTAATTTGATAAAGTATTAGCGATGATTTCATTCCAATCTACAACAGTAATGGCTGCAATTTTTTCTTTTCATTCCAATCAGGGATAACAATGGGTCAACCTTTTCGACAATTAATTCTATTAAAGGTCTTCAATTTGTTTATATACTTTGTAGTTTTACATTTTGGGGATTCTAGCATTTTGTCCTTATTTTTTAAAAAATTTAGCAATATGTCCCTCTTTTGAAACTATTTAGGTGAATGCCCTTATTTTGAAACTCAATTTTAATAAAATCGAGTTTCAATCAAAAAACTTGATTGGTTTAAAATCAAATTATGCCAAATGAAACTTAAAAAAAAAAAAAAAAAATTGTGGAACTCGAGTTCATAGAGCTCGAGTTCCATACCTATAGTTGCGTTTAGGGAGCCCTATAGTGGTGTTTTTAATGGAACTCGAGTTCCATGCAAGTGTGTGTGTGTGTGTGTTTTTTTTTTTTTTTTTTTTTTTTAAGTTTGATCGCCCCATACTCAATTTTCTACCAATCGAGTTTTTTGATTGAAACTCGATTTCAAAACAGGGGCATGGACCTAAATAGTTTCAAAACAGAGACATATTGCTAATTTTAAAAAAAAATAAGGGCAGGATGCTAGAATTCACTTTAAATTTTTATATTGGTCACTCTAAGAAGTCTCTACCATGCAATAAAGTCCAATTTTTTTGTATGCTATTCTAATATTTAAAGACCAAAAAAATAGTTGTGCCCAATATAAAATCTAGACTAGTGACTAATTCACAAGCCAAGTGGAGATTTATTCAAGCGCAGATTGTTTGAATATATGCATGTATATTGTCATTGGAGATGTTTCATTCTACAAGAAAGAAAATGATTCAACGATTGCATTTGTATTCTATATATATTTAAAAATTGAAGCGTAGTATTTATTGTTACTAGGCTCCCATTGAACCACATCAGCGTCCATGTCATTATCTTAACTAGTTGCGAACCCACGTGTTGCACGTGATAATTATTTTTAAGGTGGTTTTATTAATTATTTTTTTACAATTTAAACTAATTTAATAAAAAATAATGTATTTCATAATCATATTTTTATTAATTATAGGAACTGTAAAGTTGTGATTTACAACTATGTTTTATGTTAACTTTATTTCATGACAAAAAGTGTTGTAATTGCTTCAATTTTGTTCCTTGTATTTTGTGGGATTTTATTATATTGGGTTTAGTATTAAGTTCATGAAGAATCGAGCATGAAATGAAGATCAGTGAATTTGCGATAAGCTCGCGAGAAGCTAACCCGCGAAGTAGCCACGTGAGAAGCACATGACTGGAAGCTGAAGAGTCATGCCAGGCTGTCAGTTTTGCGAGTGTCTCGCAGGTAAAGCCTTCCCGCGAGATAGTCGTGAAATATTTTGCCTGGAGGATTTTTAAGTGTGACTTTCTTACCCCTCACCCATACTGTATATACTCTCATTACCCACAAAAGCAAAGGAGGCCATTTAGAGAGAAAAACTCTAGATTGGTTTTCAACAACACACACACCCATCTTTTAGAAAGAGAGCTACTCATCCTTAGTGAGAAATCACTGTAGCCTCTTCTCCTTCCCTCTCCCATTGTCATACCTTGAGAGGAGATTTATACCCAAACACAACCCACACCTATTCAAAGTATAGAGAGTTTTCTCTCAGAAGCACTCCTCAACATTTGTGGGTAATGTGGGTATAAATAGTGTAGGCACAGAAAGTGTGTATCAGAAAGGACAGTCTGGCAGAATAAAATGTCTTATGGGTGTCTTGCGGGAAAGCCTTACCTGCGAGATACTCACGAGGTACAGCTATCTCCATCCTGGCCTGACTCTTCGCATTCCAGCATGTGCAAGGCATATGAGTCACTTCGTGGGATGCTTAGTTGCGAGCTACCTACGAAAACTCTTCAATCTTCAATTGCTTGAGTCTTCACACTTTCTCTTTCTATTACACAACCTTTACAATCAAATCTCATAATAAATATAGGGTACAAAAGATTAAATAAAATTACAATCAAATTTGGCACAGAATATAAGCCAACAAAACACATAGTTGTAAATAACAACTTTACATCAACAAATGTAAATCTTAAAATGAAAAGAGAAAATAAGCTACAAAAAGTGTTGCACATATTAATATTTGACTAGGAAAAAGGAAAAGCGACTTTTTAATTGAAATTATAGTGCTCAAAAAGCCAAAGGCTAACTCTCAATGTTCAAAAAGATTAAATGTTATGATTTGTGAAAAAGCCAAATGAAAAGCTTCTAAGATTTGTAATCATTTTCTTGTGTGAGGTCATATATGCTCATTTCTATAATTGAGATAGACCACTTGACTTAGTACCACTTGCGTATGACTTGATTAAATTGATCATTGAAGCTTCACTCTGGAGTAAGGACTATTCTACATTTGATACTCACACACAACACATAAATCTAATATTCAATGACTGCTTATTTCATTTGTGTGATTGTACATGTTCAAATGTGATATGTGTGTGCTTAACTATATATGGATCAAACCAAAAAGATTTTTGTTCTTTTTGTTTGCTTTTGGAAGTGATTTGTATCATCTATATTTTTCAAAGTTTTTCAAGTTGTTTTTCTGTGAAAAACATGTTTTCTGTGAAAAACATGTTTTCTGGGTGTTTTCACGACCTATTTCATGTGTAAGCTCAATTGGGAGTTTAATGGTCCAATTCTCAAGTTTTTCAACTTTGGACAGAGACTTTCACAACTGTTTTGCGAGTAAGACTTACCCGTGAAAAATTTTCTGAGTAAGCTTCTTGCGAAAATTTTCAGATCAGCTTTTTAAAGAGCATTTCGTGGGATATTTGTTTTAAACTTCTCTCATCTTCTCCCCAACCCCTGTTTTAATGTTTCTACATCAAAACCTAACTAAATTCAAATGTTTTTCATTCCATTAACATCTTTAAGGTAATCTTTAACTATTTTCATTGATTTTGATCCTTAGATTATGTTTTTGGGGGTTTTATGTTTATTGTTGGAATTTTTTCAAATGGTAGTTGGAAAACTTAATCTTTTTTATTGGGCTTTGCTTTAAATGATAATTTGCTTGGGATGTTGGCCCATTGTGGCAAAAATAATATGTATTTAGGCAAGTTTTTCATATGTTCATGCATTGTTTAACATACATGTGTAGTGTGTGCACTCTGTGTTTGATAAAATGCTCAAATGGCATTTTCTCGTTGTTTTGGACTCCAATGAGTACCAAATTTTGGGGATCACCATAATTATTTATATTTATCATGTTTTGATCATTGGTTGTGTATTTTATATACTTTGCCCCTTGATTGCTTGCTCATGCATTGGTCATGCATTGGTTATGCATCTCACATGTACAGTAGATGCACACTAGGTGCACCTTGCTGCATACGCTCTAACACTTGACATGTTTTGCATTCATTCATGCTAGTTAAGTATTTTTAAGACCTTTTAGCACATATAACATGTTCTTGTGTCCTTGCCATGCCATTGGTCTACACCTTGTTCTATCATCTATAGCATGTCATGTTTACTTTATGCTTTGTAGCATTGTGTCTTTAAGATGTTTTATTTTTCGTTTGAGCTTCATTTTCTCATTCATCTTGCACCCCTCATGCATCTTTACTCTTGTTCATATCTTCTTTTCTTTCCCCTCTTCCTCTTGATTCATTTGTCTATTCGCGACAAAAAGGGGGAGAGTATACCGGAGAGAATACTGGTGTATTTCGTTATTTTTATATGACTCATGTGCACATTCTTAGAGGGAGAAATTCTACCTCGTGCACATTCGTAGGGGGAGAAAGCCATAGGGGAGATGCATATACCAAGGGGGAGAAGACATCTCTTTAAGAAAACCTTTTTTTTTTTTTTTTTTTTTTTGTTGCTTTATGATGCTTTGAGTTATGTCTAGTATCTATGCTTTGTTGCTCTCATCGCATCACGCTTTTGTGTTGGACATGCATTTATTTTTATGCTATTGTGTTTTATTGGCTGTATGTTTGGGTGATCATTTGCTTTGCTATATGATCATTATAGTCATTTCTATATAACTGTTTTGGTGTATGATCAAGTTGCTCATATGTTCAGCAACATGTTTACTTGATCGCATTTTACTTATTACATTATACTTGTCCTTTAATCACTTGATTTACCTTGAGAGTCTAATGTGTTTTTTACAAGTGTTTCAGGTTATAGGTATATATGTTCCAAGTGCTTCACAACTTCTAGATTTAGGTGTGAGTGAGTTTTGCCATTGTTCCTAAACTCACGTTTAAGTCTAGAGTCTGTAATAGGGTGTTTTGTCACAGAATAGCCAAAATGGCAGATTGTAAAGTTGTGATTTACAACTATATTTTATGTTGACTTTATTCCATGAAAAAGTATTGTAATTACTTTAATTTTGTTCCTTGTATTTTGTGGGATTTTATTATATTGGGTTTAGTATAACGTTGGTGAAGAATCGAGCATGAAATGAAGATCAATGGATTTCGCGAGAAGCTCACGAGAAGCTAACCTGCGAAGTAGCCACATAAGAAGCACATGACTGGAAGCTGAAAAGCCATGCCAAGCTATCAGTTTCGCGAATGTCTCGCGGGTAAGGCCTTCCCGCGAGGTAGTTGCGAAACATTCTGCCTAGAGGATTTTTAATTGTGATTTTCTTACCCTTCACCCATACTATATATACTCTTATTACCCAAAAAAGTAAAGGAGGCCATTCAAAGAGAAAAACCCTAGATTGGTTTTCAACAACACACACACCCATGTTTTAGAGAGAAAGCTACTCATCCTTAATGAGAAATCATTGTAGCCTCTTCTCATTCCCTCTCTCATTGTCATACCTTGAGGGGGGATTTGTACCCAAACACAACCCACACCTATTTAGAGCGTAGAGAGTGTTTTGGAGCTTGGGAAGTTTTGGGGATTTGCCAAAAGAAGTCGGTGAGGCTTGGCGGATGCAATTGGGCATATTGCGGGATCCAGAAAGTTAGACAAGACATAGTTCCGAGAAGCCTTGTTGGAGTAGGAGCTTGGAGGGTTTAGGTACATTGGATAGATTAGGCTTGGAATGTCTCTTACTATTCATGTATCCTAACTTATTGTCTAGTGGATCGATTTTCCGCTTGGAGGGCGGCGAAGAGGTTTTTCGCCAAGTTCTTCGTTTTCCTCTTTGATAACACATCGCCTGTTATCTTGTGTTTGCATCTCTCTTCCCTTACTCTTTTGCTTTACTTTTATTATTTGTTATTCATGTTTATGCACTAGAGTAGTATCGGTTGATTGCGCTTCATTTATTCTTGTTTCCGCGCTTAGATAAGTTAGAGCAAAAACAATCTAGCCGTAATTTTTAATTGGGAGTCTAAACAGCTCTTGTATTATCACTCATTTTCGAGCTTTCAGGAACAATCATATATGTAATATAAGAACAATCATAAATCATAAATAAAAATATGCAGCAAACCACATCAGCATCCACGTCATTATCTGAACCCGCGCGTTACATGATAATTATTTTTATGGTGGTTTTATTAGTTTTATTTTTATTTTTTTACAATTTAAACTAATTTAATAAAGAATAATGTATTTCATGATCATATTTTTATTTATTATATGAACAATCATAAATCATAAATATAAATTTTGTCATGCCAAAATGAAAACAATACAACTTTTCTTAGAAATTCAAAAGGCAAGTTAACGAAAATATTCATTTTTTAATAAAATTTATTTATAACATTTTGTGAATCATTAAAAAGAATATAAAATTTGGGAATTATTCTTTTAGTTTTAAACAAACTTTCTCAAACCTTATTTTTTCTGCCTAAAATCCAAAACACCAAAAAACTTAACTAAGAAAATTTAATAAACTTAACAATGATTAATTAGACTAATTAGGAAAAACAATTTTTTGTTGATAATCAATTAAGGTTGTTTTCTTTGTAGAAAGTGTAATTTCATCCAACATATTATCAAATAAACAATTATTAGAAAAATCTAAGAATTAAATTTATATATATGCATTGTTATAAAATAATAATAAAAATTAAAATAAAATTGCAAAAGCTAAAATTTGTCATCTATCTGATTATTTTTGTTTGACTAACCTTTGCTTTTCTCTAAATAAATGGCATTATAGAGTACTTCCAATACAACTATTAAGAGTACTTTGTCCACCACAAATGATTAAAAAAATAAACAAAAAATTTGTAAAGTCTCTTAGTTTAATGTCTAAATTGAGCACTATAAAAAACCATGTTGTGTAATAGAATAAATACCACATTATCCAAATCATGCTATGTAATAGAATAATATTATCTTTTTATATGCTATATTTAATTCTTTATAATGCAATAGGATAAAATTTAACAATCAAAGAGAACAATAAATAAATAAATAAATAAATAAATAAATACCAAATTATCCAAATCATGCTATGTAATAGAATAATCTTATATTTTTATATACTATATTTAATTTTTTATAAAGCAATAGGATAAAATTTAACAATCAAAGAGAACCAAAAAATTAAAAATTAAAAATTAAAAACAAAACTAAATCGCATTAACCTAAAGTAGAGTTTTAAAGAATATAAAAAATTATCAACCTAAAGCAAAGATACAAGAAAAATAAAAAAAATCTATCAAAAAATTCAGAGAGAGAGAGAGAGAGACAGAAAAAACCTTTTTGTGAGGGAAACCTATGCATAGAATGGAAGAGATAGTGACAAATTTATAATAAACGGGTGTAGATAAAAAGAGACAAAAATAAAGGAAGATGAAGGGAAAGAGGAAGAATGATATTAATGTAGAAGGTAGTGGGAAGATGAAAAAGTAAAGGAGGGACAAATGTTAGAGAAGTAGTGTGGAGATGAAAAATTAAGGGAGGGAGAAAGGTTGAAGAAGTGTAAATATTAAAAAAATAAATGTTAAAAACAATCATAGAAAAATTGAAAAGAAAAAAAAATAATGACATAGATGCTGATGTGGCTCAATTGAAACGTAGCAATAATAAATGTTATGCTTTAGCTTTTAAATATACTAGCGTTTAAATTGTGCAATGCGCGGGATCATTTTACTTATTAGAAGACAATAAAATACATTAAAATTCTTATGGGGCATGTATAATTTAACTAATTGTTAAAATAAACCAACGTCAAACTGTTAAACTTTAATTATGGAAACAATATTTTATAACAATTCTAAAAAAGTTGTATAGAACAACTTAACATAAAAATTATATACATAGAAAATCAATAGACATATACAAATGTTATAATGAATTATAGAATAAATTTAAAATGTAAGATAAATATATGTGGTACAAATAGATAAATATAAGGTTTGTCAAGCAAGATGAGGTTTGGGAAGAAAAAAAAAAGTCTCTTGTGATGATGACGAAGACTCGGCAAGTACTAGGGTAATTTCTATCATTGATAAGGGTAATTTCTATCTTCACCTTCTAATCATGATGAAAATGCAACCACCAACAACCTATTATGATATAGCACATCAAGGGAAATAATTAATAAATCAACCAAAGAATAATACATACATACGAACACATAACAAAACATAACTCTCACTAAAGTGTTTTAACTTCCCTAGACAATGTGGCTCAAGCCACAGCAAACCATTACACGTAAATTAATGGGGGAAAAAACCCAAAGACTATGACACTTCATAGCAAAGATTGAATAATTATAAAAAGGGAAAATAAATTGAATCGAAATTAAGTCAAATAATTTTTTTCACAGAAAATTTAGTAAAGAAAATTGAGTATAGCACATACACAACACTAAAATAGTGAAAAGTAAAAACGGAGATAAAGGGAAATATACATTAAGTTTGAATTATAACACATCCCAGTAAAGAAAATTGTCAAAAAAAGAAAAGAAAAAACCTTCAAATGATCCAAGTTCAATCAAACAAAACTATCAATTTATATAAGCAGAAAAGCTGACATGGTAACTTTACTTTTTTGCTTAGCATCAAAACAAAACAATTAATTATGAAATTCAAAGGTTACTCCAAAAGAATAAGGCCTAAAGCCTCGTCCTTGGACTTGCTCATGATACAACAATACATATAATTAATAGAAATAAAGAAATGCACTTGTTCAAAAATAATAATTATATAAAATAAAAAAGAAGTTCTACTTATTAAAATCTTTCAAATACTTTATTTCTTGTGTAATGACTTCCTGCTTGATCTAATAATTTCTTCATTGGCTAAACATAAATTAAATATCATCAGCCAATGTCAAAAATATTCCTAAACCTAGAAAAGCTTACATAATGCAAGTTCAATCTTGACCAAGGACAATCCAATAAATAAGAAAAACAAAGTAAAAATGAACATGATATGATTAAAATTATAAGATAGCTTGGCTATATTTATACACACAAAAGTATAAGTAATATTTTAGCCTGATTATATTTATACATGTAAATTATAAAGCAAAAAAAATTAGTAACAATAATTAGTTTAGAATATTTGCAATTGCCTTTGATAATCACATGCTTCAATCTATTATATAATTCAGTCTTCAATATACATTGGTTAATGGTTACGCACCCACATAAGTCAATTTTTTTTTATACATGTGTGTGCACCAACATGTAATTGTTGAAACAATCAGCCACCATAAACCCAAGTGTAAAATCATCTTCATGTTTGCAAGAACCTTTTGTATCATCCATATTCACAAAGTTTGACTACAAACTCACTTATAACCAATGTCTACAACTCCCACTTAAAAAATCTAACATAATTACATATTTTGAAAATTGAATTGTTGGATTGCATATTCTTTATGTTCTTAACATGCGTGTTAAATTTCATACCAATTAGATTTACCATTCAATATGAAAAGAAAACTGTAAAATAAGAAAAAATGACCCTTGAATAGCTAAATCAAGTTGTTGCATAATACCAGAGAAAATGGGCAAATGCCCTTTTCAAAAAAAAAAAAAATTCAGCATTTTGCCCCATTTCCCAAACTAATTAGGGAAATGCCCCTCTTTTGAAACTCGATTTTCTCAAAATCGAGTTATAAAAAAAAAAAAAAATTGGAGCCCTATAGTGACATTTTAAGCAGCCTATAATGACGTTTTAAGGACCTATAGTGACGTTTTATAACTCGATCACCATGAAGTCGAGTTACATGTAATTTTTTTTTTTACCTATAACTCGATTTCATGTATATTGAGTTACAAAACGCTACTATAGCTCTTTAAAATGTCACTATAGGCTCCTTAAAAACGCCGCTATAGGGCCTAAATCGATTTTGAGAAAATCGATTTTCAAAAGAGAGGCATTTCCCTAATTAGTTTAAGAAAGATGACAAAATGCTGGATTGTTTTTTTACAAAGGGCAAAGACCAATTTTTCCCCATAATACCAGCTTTCCAAAGTACTATGAAATCATAGGTCGGTACTTTGGTGACGCTTTCCAAAGTATTCAAATTCTCTAAGTGCTACATAAAATCACAATGTTGGTCAAAATTATTTGACACACTTAGAAAGAATTTAGTGCCAATTCAAACTGATAATTCAGCATTTATAAATTAGAAAGCAAAGAGGATCAATATTAAATCTGGATAACTCATTTTACCTAAAAAACGTTCATATCCTAACACTAACTTATCAAAAAAATATCTATATTAGAATTAATTTGTAGAAGAATAATCACCAAATTCAAATATAATAAATACATAAATTAAAATAATTCAAAGACCCGCATCATGTAAGTTTGAGAAAGTTGTAAGGTGCAATGAGTATAGAAGAAATTTCTAATTCTGTCAACGTGAATTAGCTACATTTAAAATTACCTGATTTTTTTTTCTATCCTTCTCACGCTTTCAAAAATCTTCTTAAGTACCTCTTTGTTTGATTTTTGAATGCCCTTACAAACACAAAGTGTCATTGAGTAGCATTTAGAAATTCACCCAGTGAAAGATTTTTAAAATTCTGTGTTGGGTTACACGTGTGAGTGAAGTCCCACATTGAATAAAGATAAGAAGAATGAGTGGTTAATATAACATAATTGAGCACATACCCATAGGGCTTAGGCCTTTTGGGTTAAAGTGTGTCTCTATATGTTATATTAATTACTTAAGAAAGCTCCCCAAGCTGTTTATCTCCCCGACAAGTGGTATCAGAGCCAGGTTGGTGTGCAGCGAAGGTGGTGAGGTGTTCATGGTCCCTACCCAGCAGGGACAGAGAAAGCCTTAATGGTCCACACACAAAAATCCTGGAGAAAAAGAAAAAGCCCAACAAAGGAATATTGCAAATGGTGCTAAACAATGATGAGGTGCGAGGTTCCCATGGACATGAACGTACGGGGTTCCCATGGATGTGCGTGCGGGGTTGACACGTGGTTCCCATGGATGGCATACGAGAGACTCATGGATGACACATTGATGAAGTGAAAAGCCCATTAGTCAAGGGGGAGTGAGTAGGACTTGTTCAAAGCTCACAGAGAGGCAGAGACTCACGTGGTGCTAAATAATGGTATGGTGCGAGGTTCCCATGGACATGAACGTGCGGGGTTCCCATTGATGTGCGTGCAGGGTTGACACGTGGTTCCCATGGATGACGTACGAGAGACCCATGGATGACGCGCTGATGAAGTGAAAAGTCCATTAGGCAAGGGGGAGCAAGTAGGACTTATTCATGGCCCACAGAGAAGTCTTGAAGCCCACAAAGTGGCAGAGACTCACACGTGAGGGGGAGATTGTTGGGTTACACGTGTGAGTGAAGTCCCACATTGAATAAAGATAAGAAGAATAAGTGGTTAATATAACATAACTGAGTACATACCCATAGGGCTTAGGCCTTTTGGGTTAAAGTGTGTCTCTATATGTTATATTAATTACTCAAGGAAGCTCCCCAATGTGTTTATCCACCCGACAAGTGGTATCAGAGCCAGGTTGGTGTGCAGCGAAGGTGGTGAGGTGTTCATGGTCCCTACCCAGCAGGGACAGAGAAAGCCTTAATGGTCCACACACAAAAATCCTGGAGAAAAAGAAAAAGCCCAACAAAGGAATATTGCAAATGGTGCTAAACAATGATGAGGTGCGAGGTTCCCATGGACATGAACGTACGGGGTTCCCATGGATGTGCGTGCGGGGTTGACACGTGGTTCCCATGGATGGCATACGAAAGACCCATGGATGACGCGCTGATGAAGTGAAAAGCCCATTAGGCAAGGGGGAGCAAGTAGGACTTATTCATGGCCCACAGAGAAGTCTTGAAGCCCACAGAGTGGCAGAGACTCACACGGGAGGGGGAGATTGTTGGGTTACACGTGTGAGTAAAGTCCCACATTGAATAAAGATAAGAAGAATGAGTGGTTAATATAACACAATTGAGCACATACCCATAGGGCTTAGGCCTTTTGGGTTAAAGTGTGTCTCTATATGTTATATTAATTACTTAAGAAAGCTCCCCGAGCTGTTTATCTCCCCGACAAGTGGTATCAGAGCCCATGGTGGTGTGCGGCAAAGGTGATGAGGTGTTCATGGTCCCTATCCAGGAAGGACAGAAAAAGCCTTAATGGCCCACACACAAAAATCCTGGAGAAAAGAAAAAGCCCAACAAAGGAATATTGCAAATGGTGCTAAACAATGATGACGTGCGAGGTTCCCATGGACATAAACGTGCGGGGTTCCCATGGATGTGCGTGCAGGGTTGACACATGGTTCCCATGGATGACGTACGAGAAACCCATGGATGACGCATTGATAAAGTGAAAAAGCCCATTAGGCAAGGGGGAGCAAGTAGGACTTATTCATGGCCCACAGAGAAGTCTTGAAGCCCACAGAGTTTGCAAATGGTGCTAAACAATGATGAGGTGCGAGGTTCCCATGGACATGAACGTGCGGGGTTCCCATGGATGTGCGTGCGGGGTTGACACATGGTTCCCATGGATGGCGTACGAAAGACCCATGGATGACGCGCTGATGAAGTGAAAAGCCCATTAGGCAAGGGGGAGCAAGTAGGACTTATTCATGGCCCACAGAGAAGTCTTGAAGCCCACAGAGTGGCAGAGACTCACACGTGAGGGGGAGATTGTTGGGTTACACGTGTGAGTGAAGTCCCACATTGAATAAAGATAAGAAGAATGAGTGGTTAATATAACATAATTGAGCACATACCCATAGGGCTTAGGCCTTTTGGGTTAAAGTGTGTCTCTATATGTTATATTAATTACTTAAGAAAGCTCCCCAAGCTGTTTATCTCCCCGACATTCTGTACTTTGAAAAATTAAATTGAAATCTTACAAACATGAGAATGTACTTAGTGACTCTAGTGGAAAACACTTGAACAACATGACTAACCCTCCAAGATGGCAAAATATTATAACAAATTAAGATGCATCAAACATGAAAAGAGCAAGAAACTAAATGCATATGAATGGATAAATAAGAAAGGATAACACATTAAAATTTAAAACAACAATTCCGTAGCAAAAGAGTAAAGGGTTCTTCAAATTGTTCATATTGTTAAGCTCATATCTCAAAGGAAACAACAATTTCTGAAAATTTTATTGATTCTATTCTTTAAAAAAACAGACGAAGCACATCATTAAACAAATATTTGAAATAAATAAATATTGGGACTTGAAGCTCAAATATTTGACAGCTAAAAATATTTGTCATGGTCTATATTTCTCTGCACCTGTTGGTCTACATTTTCTGCAATCTGCATACTTGTTGCTCTGAATATCTCTGTGCATACCTATTGGTCTATACTTCTCTACTGTATTCAGCTTCTTGTTTCCTTTGTATTTGGATTTCAGGGCTGTCTTATATGTATTTGTTTTCATCTGTTATCAATAAATAGGAACAAAAATCCAATTCAGATGCAAAGTCTGCAATCTTAGCCCTATTGATCAAATATTGCCAACATCATTCTACATTACAAAGTGTGTGTATACCAACGAAATACAATTTAAAAATAAAATTGACACAATCACTGTAATATGTGAACTATATGGGGAAAAATCTAATACACAGAAGTATATACTGGAGAAACTTGATAACAATGCTAGAAAAGAAACATGGGAACGAAATTATAAAGGGAAAAAAATGTTTCAACAAAATATTTAAAACAGAATAAATAAAATGAAAGCTTTAAAGTGTAGAGATATACTCAAAACAAATTGAACCCAATTATCCAAAAGGAAAACCAAATCCAGCTCAAATAACAGATATTAAAAATCATTCTTAACCCAAATTCCTTATTCAAAACCAAATCTAAGCCAAAAAACTTAATGCAATCCAATCCAGTCAAAATACCCCGACCTAAATCAGATTTGACCCCAAATTAAAAAATAAAAATAAAAGTAAAAAACCAAAAAATAGGGACTATACTAGTGGAGGGAATGGGTTTAATGATGGCAGAGGCCTGGACTGTCGCTTGACATAGTTGGGGGCAAATTTCTCAGTTTTTTCCTCTTTCCACTCCCTATGCCTAATCGACTCATTCTCTCTCTCTCTCTCTCTCTCTCTCTCTCTCTTTTAATCTGTGTTTTCTGTTTTAAACTGTGTAGGTTGCACAATAAACAGTTAAAACTTAAAGCCTCAAACGGTGCAACGTGTGGTATTTTGTAACTTCCAAATTGTAAGCGTGGCAGGTTTTTAAGTGGGCAATTTTCCTTACATGTCATCATAGCCTTAATTATAGGGAAAGGTTGAAGCAATGGAAGTAAAATTAAAAGTCATATGAAAGAATTGCAAGTTCATCCTAAAGCAATAAACCAAACATACTACTACCATATAGATCATTAGCAATAGAAATTTCACAAACTATAAATAAAAAAATTAACCAAAAGATATTAAGATGATACCACTAAACTGGAAAGAATTAATCAAATTTGCTTTCCTATAGCTAAATGATTAGAAATATACCCAACTATTTTCATTTTTCATCCTATTATAAGTGCCAATGGAACTAAAAAAAAAAATTGTCAAGAACTATATAAAATCATCTTTCACCAAACACTCTACTTTATCCTTATTTTTGTCATATATATGTGAGTTTCAAAACTCGGCAAAGTTGTAGATAAATGAATCAATCCTTGAGAATGTGCACATGTGAAAAATTGATTAATCTTTGTGTTGATCATGGCAATATACACTTAAGCAACTATATTTTAAAAAATAAAAATAAAAAAAGATATATGTAAAGAAACATCCAATAGATGTCCTCTAAATAAAGAGGAAAAAGTACAGATTAACTCTTATAAGAAAGACATAAAAATATAAATACATGTTTAGTGACAGATTATTGTAGACAGAGAAGTGGTATCTGTTTGTTTTTAAACCCCTTAAAACACAACCAGATTAATCTAGTTAATTAGCCAAGTTATTACTTAGTCCAAATTTCACAAATCTAGGTTATCACAATCAAACAATCATATCATGCATAGCAGTGGAAATATAAATAACCTAACAAGGTAAACCTAAATCTACTATAGAAAGAATCGAAGTTTGTGCAATAGAACTTAGACCACTAACATTCTATTGCTACCCACCAGCAGAAAACTTACTGACACGACCACGTGCAAGCTCCGAGACCATGAACTCTTTCTTTCTTGGATTCTCTAGCAATTACAAGCACACCCGCTTGTGTATCTTTAAACTCTTATGGTAGCAACTAAATGATCATCAAGCTCTTGAAAAAATCTCATTCTTGATAATCATAAGCTTGTGTGAAGGCAAGTACCTCTCAGATCTCACAAGAGATTCACACAAACAGCAATATAAGCCATATCTAAAACATGGCTAAGGTTTGCCTTATATACCTAGGGCAAAATATAAAACCCTAAACGTTTTAATGGGCTATGGCTGAGTTGGAATTCTACAGAAAAAATATTCTGCCCGATATTCGATTGATTGAGTCTAAACTTCGATTGATCGAGCAAGGCCGAAAGTCACTAATACTTCTGCAGCCACTCGATTCCAACTTTACATAAACACACACACTTTGAGCAAGTCAAAACAAGACTAACAACTGTTTTGATCGTGGTTTACCAATATTACACATTAGAGTTCTAAATACATTAGTTCCTAAGTCTTTAGAACCTAACAAACTCCCCCTTTGGCAATCCGTGACAAAACACAACTAAATGCTCAAAGTTTACAAAGAAAAGCCCTTTACAACAAATTCAATCCTAACTACTATCCATCAGTTGCAAGTGTAGACAGCAGCTCAATTAAATCAACCTGTATATTTCCTAAAACACAAAACAAAACGCATAAACGCATGTGTGACAGAAAAATAGTAAATCAACAAATATGCAAACTAACTCTCCTCTAAGTTAGATACATCAAAAACAATGTTAACTCCCCCTAAACAGAACATTCTTGTATTTTCCACACATATTCCCACATTTCATCTAAATCTCCACCATTTTGTCACGTATTCACAAAGATAACTCAAACAAAGAGTAACAACTCAACAAAGAATAAGAGGAAATAGAGAATGAAGGGAACACAAAACAAGGCAACTCTATAGAAAATAGAGACAACTCCCCCTATAAACAACAAAGGTTAAAAACAAGCTTCTCCCCCTATAAAAATAGGAAAAACAAAACAAGTTTTGGAAAAAACAGTTTTAAGGAAAATTTTGGAGGTAGGGAAAAATAAAAAGATACACACCAAACAAAAACTAAGTTCAGGATACACATGAAAAAAAATATTCTCTCTTTCAATAAATGCAAACATGACACTATGTGACCCATAAACAGTTGCATGAGTAGAGAAATATATGCACATTGATTATCCATCATATCTCTTAAGAAAAATATTTTCTGTAGTTCATACATAAAAATAGCACATACTAACAAGTATATAACTCAAAAATTAATCAATCAATTTTTAAATCAAGTTGAGTACCCAATTTAGCAAAGTATATGCATGTTATGTGTGAAAACAATGAGAGATATGACAGAAAAACTGTAAGATGGATACAAAAAAGCAATGCAATTCATGTGAATCCTAAACATAAATGATGCATGAAAATTTTTTTTGGTCAAATACTTAAAAACTAAAAATATTTCAGTTTCGATCGGTCGAGCAACAGGTTCAATCGATCGAAAATCTAGAAAAATAAAATTTTTGAAAAACAAAGCATTTTAATGTAGAAACTCCTTAAAGCATAATATTTCATGAATGAAATGCATGAGTATGAGTTTAAAAGTTTTTCAAAAATACTTAAATTCAACCCAGATCTTCTAGAAACAAAATTTTCAAACTTTAAACACATTTTGCATCAACATCAAGGAAATTTTTAATCTTGGATGGCCACAACAAGATCACACACAATACAATGTACCAAGTTTAGTAAAGAGTAACTTGTGTAGTGTATGTAACTAGGAAAAGCTTGAGATACATGTGAAGTGATATGTAAATAGAAATCAATTACAAAGTCTACAAAATTCATCACATAGAATTTGAAAGAGACTATCACCTAAAGAGTTATATCATATAACTCTCACATCTCTTAGATCATAAGCTTGCAATCATGTAAGTTTCTTGATTTTGCCTCATATTGTACACACTAATTTTATTTAATTAGAAACATATTAAAATAGCTGGGATAATGTACACACCAATTTTATTTGATTTAAAGTTATTATAGCCTAATAATGTACACACCAATTTTAACATTTAAAATTAGGCTACACCTTATGTTCTTTTTGTGCATGTGCTACACTTTATTGAGCATAGAATCTTACGATATGCACTAAGGTGTTCATGATTGGCTAGCAAATAGTGGTGAGATGGTTATTTATGCCTTTCTCAATAAGATCAAGTCCAACAATCAAAGGCATGTGATTTCAAGATCAAAACAAAGTAATCAAAAACTATAAACAACTCCCACACAACATGCACTACAAAGCTCAAACTAGTAAAGTGCAATAAATAAGCTCATCCAAACTAAACAAGTTACAAAAAACATGTTATGTAAACATAATATGGCCAACCCTTGATTATAAATCCAATATGTCAAATACAAAACAGAAAAAACTTTTGGTTTTTAAAAAAAATTTATGACCAAAAACAAAAGCATACATTATGTTAAATGATTAAAAATGCAAATACAATGTATGACAGTGCTTAACTAAGCTATAGAGGGTACACAAATAAGAAATATCAATTTCTTAATTAATCCTTGAGTACATGTACAAACTAGTACATACTCACACAAAATCATAAATAGCTTAGTACTTATATAAAACATATTATTCAATTTTCTCCACAATGTCGAGCATATTCTAAATCAAGAGAGAGATATCATAATTCATATAATCCTAAAAAAAAAAAAAAATCTAGACACAAAATAAAATATTTTTGTCTTTTTGAAAATTTTCAATGTTTTTGGATTTTTTAATAAAAAACAACCTAAAAAACAAAACAACCAAAAACAGAAATAAAACACGTCCACAAACAATTGAAAGAATTAAATTAGGGACAAGTAAGCAACACTCACCTTAAAGAATCTTTTCTCACCCATATAGCATGAGTCTTCAGCTTTGTAGGTGAAAATCCATGAGAAGCATAGTATATTTGAGAGATTACACCAATCTTCTGAGAATGACTGAAATCCTGCAAATTCCTTTCACAAGCCAACAAGCTTAAATTTTTCAAAAGCATATGAAACAATTTATTTGGACTTATGGCAGGAGAAATATCATCACATATCCTAGATTAAAATACATAATTTTTAAATTTCAATTTATGACAATTAGGACGAATGTGACCAAAGACACCACAAAAATGACAAATAGGAACAAATTTAGGAACAATCAGTATTCCTAACAACAATTCTAGTCTCAAATTTTGGTTTTTACCTCAACAAAGAACAATTTGGTCTAATATGACCAACAACACCACAAAGGTGACAAGTATTCACAAAAACAGATTTATTATGCTCTCTAACAGTAGGTTTAGACATAGGTTTAGAAATTTCAGCGTCTACATCAAAACTTTTACCTTTGTCTATCCTAGCAAAATAAGTCTTTTCTATATTATTCCTCTTGAAAAGAGGGATATAAACTTTCTCAGTTTTAGGCTTAAGAGAAAATAAACACTTTTGTTATCAACAACAGGCTTGGTACTAGTCAAATTTTCAATTTTAGTTTTAGATTCAACTAACTCTTGCTCAAAGTTTTTCATCTTCTCATCTTGAGAGGAAATCTGGTTTCTCAAAAATTCATTCTTTTTATTAGACACATCTAATCTAACAACCAATTCATCTTTTTCAAGATTAGCCAATTTTAACTTTTCCTTGAATTTCTTAGCAATTTTCATAGATTTCAATAATTCCTTACGAAGAGTTTCACAGGCACCAATAAAATCAACAAAAGCATGAGCAAAGACATATCAGAAAGAAACTTCAAATTATCCATGACAATAGGGGTCAAGGATCAGCTTAGAGATCAAAAGATCTACAAAAAGAGAGCTACCTGCTCTGATACTACTTGTTTGTTTTTAGACCCCTTAAAACACAACTAGATTAACCTAGTTAATTAGCCAAGTTATTACTTAGTCCAAATTTCACAAATCTAGGCTATCACAATCAAACAATCATATCATGCATAGTAATGAAAATATAAATAACACAACAATATGATGACCCAGGAAAACCAAACCGATAAAAAACCTGAGGAGGATCTAACTTAGCTATCCTCAAGGTAAACCTGAATCCACTATAGAAAGAATCAAAGTTTGTACAATATAACTTAGACCACTAACATTCTATTGCTACCCACTAGTAGAAAGTTTACTAACACGACCATGTGCAAGTTTCGAGACCACGGACTCTTTCTTTTTTGGATTCTCTAGCAATTACAAGTACACCCGCTTGTGTATCTTTAAGCTCTTATGACAGCAACTGAATGATCATCAAGCTCTTAAAGAAATCTCCTTCTTGATAATCCTAAGTTTGTGTGAAGGCAAGCACCTCTCAGATCTCACAAGAGATTCACACAAACAACAATATAAGCCATATCTAAAACGTGGCTAGAGTTTGCCTTATATACCTAGGGCAAAACATAAAACCCTAAACGTTTTAATGGGCTAGGGCTAAGTTGGAATTCTATAGAAAAAACATTCTGCTTGATATTCGATTGATCGAGTCTAAGGTTCGATCGATCGAGCAAGGCCAAAAGTCACTAATACTTCTGCAGCCACTCGATTCCAACTTTACATAAACGCACACACTTTGAACAAGTCTAAACAAGACTAACAACTGTTTTGATCATGGTTTGCCAACATTACACATTAGAGTTCTAAATACATTAGTTCCTAAGTCTTTAGAACCTAACAGTATCCAACAAAGAAGATATGATTGACAACATTGGCCACGCTTTGAATTCTTTCGTCCCTTCACCATACAGATTGTGAACTTAGTTACAGAATAGCCCCAAAACCAATTCCATTCCTAATATCCAAAACAAAAACAAATACTCACTAAACAAATTCTAATTTTCTAACCTAAATACCTGAATCAAAACCAAATCTAACCCAAATGCCTAAATCCAACTAAATACCCAAACATAAATCATACTATCTCTGAGAAAATTATCTTTTTTTGATAAGTAAATCTCTTAGAAAATTATTCTCTACCATAGCATACAAAGTAATCAATTTTGTACAAATAACATATTCTTTCAGATTTAACAATTTAAAACATGCAAACCCTAAAAAAACCCAACATCAAAAATAATAAAATCATGGCTTAAAAGTATCTTTTAAAAAAATTTCATCTAAAATCAATGTACAAACAAAATAAAAAAAATATTTTCAAATTTCAAAATCCCACAATTTCAATCCCCCTTACAAATAACAGAACATGTAAGAGAGGTAAAGTTAGGAGAATATTAGGAAAAAAATTGGTACCTTTGCTTTAATGAAATTAAAGGCTCCAGATTGAAGAAAGATTCCAATACATCTCTGCCAAGAAAGAAATTGAATATTTTACATCCAAAAGAGACGAATTTAAACAAATCAATTACTAAAAATATCTAATAAAATAGTCATATATCAGAATTTCGAATTCGTTAACCCTAATTTCTGGAACCAAACCCAACTGTAATTGTAAAAGTTTGAAACATATAACAAATCTAATTTGTGGGGAAAAATTCGGAGAATGAATACTAACCCCGTCGAAGGCGTTGTTAATAGGCAAAGTGATTGTGTTGTAATGTATGACTTTTCAGAGTTAAAATCTACACGTGTTAGAGTGTTTTGAAACTTTTTGATTTCTTATACCCAATCAATGTAGTTTTAATGTTTTGCCTCTTTCTCTGTTTCTTTCTCCGTGTCTCCGGCCTCATCGCCTCCCTCTCTCTCTCTCTCTCTCTCTCTCTCTCTCTCTCTCTCTCTCTCTGTGTCTAGTATTTTAACTGGTTAATTTTTTTATTTATAGAGAGGCTTTTAAATGGTGTTGTAGCTTTGCCAAACAACATAATTTATCGTTTTTTTTTTAACTCATACGTGGCTGAATTTTAGATGGGCCTTTTTCCTACATGGCAGCACCTCCTTAATTGTAGGAAAAGGCTTCTGCTATTATATATAGTATATGATATATAGGTATAGATTCTTTCCAATTTTCCTATAATTTTTTTTTAACATTTATTTTTTTTAATATTTATACTCTCCAACCTTTCTCCCTCCCTTACCTTTTTATCTCCCTAAACGTTTTTAGACCCCTCAAATACAACCAGATTAACCAAGTTATTTAGTCAAGTGATTAACTTAGGTAAATTATTCAGTTCTAGGTTAACACATACAAATCATATTGTTGGTGCAAATACAATGGTAATAGAAATAACACAAAGAGAAACTGAAAATACTTCTGAATATTATTAACGTAAAGAGAAATTACACAACACTATTTGGACTGAGGCGCGGCACTCGTTCTCTTTTTGGAGATTCAAGCCCTTGGTTGGCTAAATTTTGTAACCGGTGCAGACCTTCTTTGACTTGTCTCCCCCAAGATACAACAGCCCAACAAGTATTGTATGGCTAGAACAACCTTTGCACAAAGTGTTCAAGCCTAAAGCTCCACCAGAAAGAACACCCTTCCTTGCCAAGAATCTCTCTATTTTTTTCTTTGTGTATATTGTGATTTCAGTAACTTAGATTGAGTCTGAGTGAGTCTATTTATAAGCTCAATGGGCCTCACGAAATTACTGCCCAATTTATTCTGATTAATTAGGTTCATAATTCTGATGTAGTGGGTGTGACAAGATTAATTGCTAGATATTAATCTGATGGGCTGGAGTTACACAATTAATGGTTTGATAAGGAGTTTCTGAAGAATGAAAAGGCCCAAACGGATAGTCCATTAAGTGGGTTAATGGCTCTTTATTTTCCATAATAAAAATGGAGTATTAATTCGGGCCATTTACTCACCAACGGATATGGTAATTGCTCTGAATGGGCTGTCAAGTAGGAGGATCCAAGAGGCTAATTCATTTCCAATTTTGATACCTCCACTCTTCACCTCCCCCTTGCGCATGTATCTAGTCCAATATCTGAGTCAATACATTTTAGCCCATTAATCACCACAATTAAAAAGAATAAAATAGTCTATCTCCTTTTCAATGTGGGATTAAACATTTTCACTAACTCCTCATCTTCCATATTCACTCTCGCATCTTTACATTTATGTTATTACATTTATTCATTTTATTTATTTAATATTAAAAATGCTCCAACAATCCCCTACTCATTTTAATATTAAATTTTTAGTAAAAGAGAGATTACCAGGCAAAGACAGGTCACTATGCATCATAAAGGTGTGCTCTGCATTGAACCTTCACTTAGTAAAACAGCGATCTCAACTCCAGAGTCGTAGTGGTCTCTGACTTGAACTAGGACTGCTTTAGAGAAATTAAGTGTCACTGCTTACACATAATAACCCAAGTGTTGACATGAGCTTTTATATCTAGCACTTTACGGCCATGTGCTGATCCCGGTTTCATGAGTGTATTTGAGACTAAGTCCAAATCTCATAGGGAGCGGCCCCACCCCCACACTCACATAGATGAAATTTTGTCAAGGGTGCTCCTGTAATTCTGACACCCCACTCATACGAGCTACAAATTTCATTAAGAGTTTTTTAACTCATCCTCTCCACATTACAGGATAAACACACTTACATCATAGGGATGAACAATTATAAAATTATTTACAAAATAAATAATTAAGAAAAATAAATTGTGCATTTTTTACGACCATCGTATGATTCGTTTTTCCCATTGAACCCAATTCTCAGGATCTCTGGTTCTCGGGTTAGGTATCCTTATACATGGCTCATGATTCTATGGACTTTAGTCCCATTCCCCTCGATGTATTGTAGACTCTATCTTTTGCCAAGGCCTTGGTAAATGGATCTGCAAGATTATCATTAGATTTAATATAATCCACAGTTATGATGCCACCACTCAAATAAGATCGCACGGTACTGTGCTTTCTTCTTATAGGTCTGGATTTACCATTGTAGTAACAGTTTTTAACTCTACCAATTGCAGCAGTGCTATCACAATGAATTAATATAGGTGGAATTGGCTTTTCCCAAAGTGGAATTTCATATAACAAATCTCTAAGCCAATTTGCCTCTTCACTAGCTGAAGCTAATGCTATTAATTCAGCTTACATTGTTGAATTAGCAATTATTGTTTGCTTTTTGGATTTCCAACAAATAGCACCACTACCTAAAGTAAAAATATAACCAATGGTAGAGAGAGACTCACCTGACAAAGTATTCCAATCGGCATCACTAAAACCTTCAATCACAGCAGGGTACTTTTTATAAAATAAGCCATAATTTTTAGTACCAATTAAATATCTCATGACTCGCTCAATAGCTAGCCAATGATCTTTACTAGGCTTGCTAGTAAATCTGCTAAGCACTCCTACTGCATATGCAATGTCAGGTCTAGTACAATCAGTAGCAAAACGCAAACTACCAATGATACTAGCATAATCCTTTTGATTAAAAATCTCATCATCATTATTCACAGGAAATAAATGAACACTAAAATCAAAAGGAGTAGCTACACTTTTGTGATCATGAAAATTATATTTTCTCAATATTTTCTCAACATAATGTGATTGATCAAGATATATTCCATCACATGCTTTTGTAATTTTCATGCCCAAAATAAAATTAGCCTCGCCAAGATCTTTCATATCAAAATGGCTTTTAAGCATATTTTTTTGTTTCATTTATAACATGCATATTTGAGCCAAAAATTAACATATCATCCACATAGAGGCAAATAATAACATGTAAATTATTCCATGATTTAGAATAAATACATTTATCACATTCATTTGATTTATAACCATTCTCAATCATGCTAGAATCAAACTTTTCATGCCACTGCTTAGGTGCTTGTTTTAAGCCATATAGGGATTTAGTTAGTTTACATACCTTGCTTTCTTGTCCAGGCTCTACAAAGCCTTCGGGTTGATCCATATAAATCTCTTCTTCTAGGTCCCCATTTAGAAAAGCAGTTTTTACATCCATTTGATGAATTTTCAAATAAAAATTGCAGCAATAGCAATTAACAATCTAATAGATGTAATTCTTGTTACCGGAGAAAAAGTATCAAAGAAATCAAGATCAGCTTTTTGTTTAAAACCTTTTGCAACAAGTCTAGCTTTAAACTTATCTATTGATCCATCCGGTTTCAACTTTTTTCAGGACCCATTTACAACCTATGGTCTTACAACCCTGGGGAAGATCTACTAATTTCCAAGTTCTATTAGAAATTAGAGATTCCATCTCATCATTTACAACCTCTTTCCAAAATATAGCATCAGGTGATGTTAAAGCCTCTTTTAAATTTGGGGATTTTCCTCAATGTTAAAAACATAATAATCAGGACCAAAATTCTTTTCAACTCTAGCTCTTTTACTCCTTCTAGGTTCCATTTCAAAATTTTCTTGATTTTGTAAATGTGAAGTAGAAGAACTAGGTTGTGACAAAATATTTTCTTCACCCCCACTATTTTTCAATTTAAAAGGAAATTTTTCTTCATGAAAAATTGGATCACCAGATTCAAAAATTATTTTGTTTTCAAGATCAAAAAATCTATAGGCTGCATTATTAATCGCATAACCAAGAAAAGCACAGGTAGTAGCTTTAATACCTAATTTAGGCATTTTAGGGTCAGTAAGCCTTACATAAGCAAGACAACCCCATACTCTCAAATATCCCAAATTTGGCTTATGTCCTTTCCACAACTCAAAAGGTGTGGTGTGTGACTTTTTATGTGGCACCCTATTCAAAACATGACATGCAGTTAAAATAGCTTCACCCCAATAATGTAAAGGTGCACCAAAATTAATTAACATGGCATTTGTTAACTCAATTAAAGTTCTATTTTTTCTTTCAGCCACACCATTAGAAGCTGGTGAATATGGTGCAGTAGTTTCATGGATAATTCCCAAAGACTGAACAAATGAGTTGAATGCACTTGATTCATACTCACGGCCTCTATCACTTCTTATTCTTTTTATTTTTCTACCGAATTGATTTTCAACTTCTTTTAAAAAATCTTGAAATTTTTCAAAAGCATCACTTTTATTTTTCAACAAATTAATAGTTGTATATTTTGAGAAATCATCAATAAAAGTGATAATATATCTATTTCCTCCACGAGTTAAAATTCCCTCAAATTCACATAGATCGGAGTGAATTAACTCAAGCAATTCGGTATTTCTTACAACATTTTTATAAGACCTTTTTGTAATCTTAGTTTGACTACAAGTTTCACATTTTTTAAAATCTTTTGACAGTCTTGGAATTAATCCTAAACTACTCATGATTCCCACATATTTACTATTTATATGACACAAATGAGCATGCCAAAAATTAATAGAAGAAAGCATATAAACTGAACTGGTAGATGCTTTATTATTCTTAACATTCAATTTAAACATTCCATGACAAGCATAACCCTTGCCCACAAATAATCCCTTTTTAGTGATTACATAATTATCAGATACCATAGTTTGCTTGAAGCCAGCCTTGTTAAGTAAAAAACTTGACATCAAATTCTTCCTCATAGACGAAGTGTAAAGAACATCTTTCAATGTTAGCATGCGTCCAGAAGTGAATTTCAATTCAACCTCACCACTCCCAAGAACCTTGGTTTTGCTAGAGTCACCAAGCATAACAGTTTTTTCTTCTTCAAAAAGAGTGTACAACTTGAACCAATTTTTATCATAGCAGACGTGCCTATTAGGACCAGAATCTGCCCACCACCCTTCAACATATTGCACCATATTAATTTCTGTAATCATAGCCACTAAAGGCTCTTCGGTTACGTTAGCCTGTAGGACAGATTCATGTTTCCGAAATTTGCAAAATCGAGCAATATGCCCACTCTTGCCACAAACAAAACAGGATCTATTAAATTGATCTTGTGAAGGGGGTCCTTGGTTCTTATTGAAATTTTTATTCGGGTTTCCCCTTTCTTGAGGTCTATTATTATTTTTAAATGCTCTCTTTTTAGGCTTCAATTGATTATTTCTAGGAAAATGATTTTTGGGCATATGATTATTAGCTGAAATAAGGTTTACCTTAGTGGTGGAATTACCATTGCTTTCTTGTGTCATGAGTGCATCTTGTCCTCTAGCCTCCTCCTCCACACAGATGCGTGTGATCAAAGTCTCCAAAGATGTCTCCTTTTGTTTGTGCCGCAAAGTCTTTTGGAACTCCCTCCAAGATTGTGGTAGTTTGTCAATTATGCCAGCTACTACCAAATTGTCTCCAATTTTTATGCCTTCGGATCTCAATTCTGCAACGATCATTTGGAAGTCTTGTGCTTGATCCACCACCGATTTTCCATCCACCATTTGGTAACGAAAAAATCTACTAGCAGCATACTTCTTTGCACCTACCTCCTCGGTATCATACTTGCTTTGTAAAGCTTTCCAAATTTTCTTAGCAGACTTGTAAGTTGTATCATAATAATCATAGAAATGATCGGCAAGACAATTCAACAGATAAGAGCAACAATTATACTCATCTTTTGTATACTTATCTATTTTTTCTTGGTGGAGAATATATTCTTCATCACTCATCTCATCGGTAGGAACTTTTGATGGATTCTTGTCAGTGAGGATGTAAGAGGCTTTGAGAAGACTCAAGTAGAAGAGGACATTTCCTTTCCACCTCTTGAAGTGGGCTCCCTTAAAGCGAAAGGGCTTGTTAAGATCTCCAACAGGCTCATTTGGTTTCTCTTGTGTCGATTCCATGTGTTTGAATCTCCTTAAAATTGTTAGTGCAAATACAATGGTAATAGAAATAACACAAAGAGAAACTGAAAATAATTCTAAATATTATTAACGTAAAGAGAAATAACACAACACTATTTGGACTAAGGCGCGGCACTCGCTCTCTTTTTGGAGATTCAAGCCCTTGGTTGGCTAAACTTTGTAACCGGTGCAGACCTTCTCTAACTTGTCTCCCCTAAGATACAACAGCCCAACAAGTATTGTATGGCTAGAACAACCTCTGCACAAAGTGTTCAAGCTTAAAGCTCCACCAGAAAGAACACCCTTCCTTGCCAAGTATCTCTCTATTTTTTTCTTTGTGTATATTGTGATTTCAGTAACTTGGATTGAGTCTGCACCTCCCCCTTACGCACGTATCTAGCCCAATATCTGAGTCAATACATTTTAGCCCATTAATCACTACAATTAAAAAGAATAAAATAGTCTCTCTCCTTTTCAATGTGGGATTAAACATTTTCACTAACTCCTCATCTTCCATATTCACTCTCACATCTTTACATTTATGTTATTACATTTATTCATTTTAATTATTTAATATTAAAAATGCTCCAACACATATCATTGAACAATGCGGAAAATAAATAACATAACAATATGATAATCCAAATGGGTAAAAAACCTGAGTAGGATTTAACCTAGTTATTCTCAAGGTAAAACAAATTAACTATGAAAGAATTGAAGTTTACACAATAGCAACTTAGACCACTAATATCCTATTGCTACCTCGAGTAGGAAACTTATTCCCACGACCACGTGACAGCTCCGAGTCCACGAACTACTTCTTTCTTGAATTCACAGCATCCATAAGTACTCCCACTTGTGTTTTCTTTAAACTCTTTATGCAGCAACTGAAACGATCATCAAGCTCTTGACATAATCTTAATTGTTGATAACTCTAAGTATATGTGAAGGCAAACACCTCGATATCTCACAAGAGATTCACATACACAGCATAAACAATAACAACCAAACGTGGCTAGGGTTTTTCCTTTTATACTTAAGGAAAAACATAAAACCCTACACGATATACAGGCTTGGGCTAAGTTGGAAAATTCTGCAGAAAAATAATCTGCACGAGCTTTGATCGATCGAGCCTAGTAGATTTACATAGTAAATCCACCAGTACACTCGATTCTAACTTTACACATAAATATACTTTGAGCAAGTCTAAAACAAGACTAAACGTTTTGGTCATGGTTTGCCAACATTATAAAATGAAGTTCTAATACATTTAAGCCTAAAGTCTTAGAAACTAACAAACTCCCCCTTTGGCAATCCGTGACAAAACACATAATAAACAAAATGCTCAAAGTTACAAAAATAATAGCCCATTACAATAACATTGCCCAACAAAAACAAATTCAATCTAACTACTATCTATCAATTGCAAGTGTATACAATAACATGACTGAATCAACCTGTATATTCCTATAACACTTAACAAACACGTAAACGCATGTGTAGAAAATACAAGTAAAACAAAATAAATTCTTGATTTCACATAACATAAAATACAAGACATATATCATGAATAACCTCATAAATATAAATCAATAATCAATGTAGCACAATGTGAAACAAGAAACATAAATAAAAACAAGATGTCTCCCCCTATCATATACAACTCATCAAAAAATGAAGATATCAAATAAATACATCATGAGCCAAAATAAATACAAAGTGAAGCACCTAGATACAATCTATAGCTCCAAAACAACAAAATCTCCCCCTTACAACAAAATCTCCCCCTAACTCCAACCATATGTACTCCCCCTTTTTGTGACAAATTGCCAAAGGGCAATCACTCATCATCAAAAGGAGGTGGTGGAGGTGACCATCTAATGCCTGCCAAATCTACTCGCAAGGCCTGAAGTTCGGTAAGAACGTCCACTAAAAGCTAACCATGAGCCGCCTAAACAGTCATGACAGCGTCCAACATATGACGAATGTTGGAATCATCCGAAGTAGAAGGTGGAGGAGCAGCAGCAGTAGTTGGATCAACATATGCATCTGCAATCAAATCACCTGTAGAAGGAGGAGGAGGAGGAGGAGAAGGAGGAGGTGGTGTACCAGAGGAAGACTTTACTCTAAGCAGCCCTCTGCCTAAGAAAGATGGCACCTATAGGAGCTATGATATGCATAGGCTCAGAAGCAGGAAAATCCTCTAATCCTAAATGTAACAAAATCCTATGAATAAAAACAGGAGAGAAGAGACGATGTGTAGTAGAACTACTCTTATGAACCTCAACCAAAAAACGAATGAAAAGATGAGGAAAACTCATAGGAGCGTCTGTGACAAGAGCATACAAAAATGCACATCTCTCAATAGGAATAGTATGTAAATAAAAGATGGGCCAGATAGAATGGCAAGAAATCTGGAAGAAAAGATAATGAATTTCAGTCAACTCATGAGAAGTGATCTGAGGATCAGAATCCCACTGGATAGAAGATCCAGTAAGATATGACATAATGTCATTAAGGGGTGGAGACTCATCATAAGGATAAATGGGACGCTAGACCTTAGGCACCCCAAAAGCAAAGGCTACTATTGTAGGAGTAATGGTGTACTCTTCACCCTTTATCCAACTTCTCATAAACTGAGTGTTAAAATCATTGGAGTGGACAGAGAGGTTTGAGTAGAACTCTCTGATCAAGGTAGCCAGATGAGGATGATCAACATCCAACAAAGGCAACCAGCCCCTACGCTCAAAGTTTCTCTTAATCTCTGAATCAAGCTCATCTAAAACTACCTTACGCTCAGCCCACACATTCCTAAGAATGTTCAACTTCTCATAAGTTTCCTGATTTTTCTCACTTAGAAACCTCTCACTATCAAAAGGAGCAGAAGAGAAGGTGGATGTCCTATGAGCTCTAGTCTTCCTAACCATGATTCTAAAGATCAGAAAGGATAGACCGAAAAGAGACAAAAGACAAAAACAAGAAAAACCCAAGGGCGGACTGCATCAGACATAGTTAGAGCAAAAAAATATAGAAAATAAGAATCTATATGACACATGAATAATATCAACACATGATGCATGCTCTAATGCAGTGAAAAAAGTTCAATTATACTGTGAAAATCACAAAATTGGCTTGAGCATAGAGTTTATATCAAAAAACCCCAAATTTTAAAAACCCACTTTCAAAAATCCCAAGAAATTGACCAATTGATCATTACACAAATTAGATAATACAAGATAATGACCAAATCAATCAATCAAACAAGCCAATTTCATCAATTTATGCGCAATTGAACAAAAACCCTAATTCGAGTAGTTTCAAGCCCTAGAAAATTCAATTTTTCCCAATTCAACAAATTGATCAAATTAAACCACAAAGATCAATTTAATAACATCCCATAACAAAAACCCAATAATCAATTTTGAAAGAATTGATTGAAAACACCAAAAACCCTAATTTTCCATCGGTTCGAAATTCTCCCCATAATGCATGAAAAATGCATGAAAGATGAAAAAAAATGAAAAAGTAAGGGTAAAAGGGTCTTACCGGTCTTAGAAGACAAAAACCCTTGAAAATTTTTGAGGAAAAACGACAAAAATCTTGCTTTGAATTTTGGCCGATCGAAGAGAGAGAGAAAGTACTTTTGAAAAAGTTTGAATAGTGATAAAACACGTGAAAAACTTATGATTTTAAAAAACTCTCTGAACGATTTTTGATTGATCGAAAAACATATTCGATCAATAAAAAATTACATTCGATTGATCCAGAACCAATCGAGCCAGGCAAATTCAAAATAAATTTTTAATCGTAATTTTGATCAGTCAAGAAACAGGTTTGATTAGTCGAATATCTAGAAATTTTTTTTTTTTGAAAAACAGAACAATTTTATGTAGAAACTCCTCAAAGCATAGTATTTTATGAATAGAATGCATGAGTATAAGATGAAATGTTTTTCAAAAACACTTATATGGAACCCAGATCTCCCAAAAATAAGATTTTCAATCAATTTTTCCTTAAATCTCGAACTTCAAACACATTTTGCATTAAAATCAAGGAAGTTTCAATCGTGGATGGCCACAACAAAATCACACACAATTACATGTACAAAGTTTAGCAAAGAGTAACTTGTGTAGTGTGTGCAACTAGTAAAAGTTTGAGATACATGTGAGGTGATATGTGAATAGTAAGCAATCACAATTTCTACAAAATTCATCACATACATTTTGTTAGGTTCTAAAGGTTTAAGAATTTATGTATTTAGAACTCTAATTTGTAATATTGGCAAACCATGATCAAAACGATATGTTTAGTCTTGTTATAGTGTGCTCAAAGTTGTTTAATTATTGTAAAGTTGGAATCAAGAAACTGTAGATGCATTGGGGCATTTCGGTCTGGCTCGATCGATCGATCGAAGAATAGATTCGAACGATCGAAAGTCGACCAGATTGCGTTTTCTGCAGAATTTCCAACTTAGCCCTAACTCATTAAACGTTTAGGGTTTTATGTTTTTGCCCTAGGTATATAAGGCAAAACCCTAGCCACGTTTTTAGAGTTACTCCAGTTGTATTGTTGCTCATATATTGCTGTTTTGTGTAAATCTCTTGTGAGATCTAGAGGAGCTTTCCTTTACACAAAGCTTAAGGTTTTCAAGTTAGAGATAGTATCAACATCTTGATGATCAACTTGGTTGCTACCATTGAAGCTTAAAGAATATCAAGCGTGGGTACTTGTAGCTGATTGAAGAATTCAAGAAAGAAAGAGTCCGTGGATTCAGAGCTTGCACGTGGTCGTATCAGTAAGTTCTACTAGTGGGTAGCATTAGGAAGTCGAGCGGGGAGCTTGTAGTCCTTTTGTATGAACTTCGATTCTTTCATAGTGGATTCAGGTTTGTCATGAGGATCGGTGGGTCAAATCCTCCCCAGGTTTTTACCGTGTAGTTTCCTAGGTGATCATATCATTGTGTCTTTTATTATTCCGCTGCTTTATTATTTTGATATGATTATTTGATTGCTTTAACCTAGAATTGCATAATTTGACTAAGTAACAACTTGGCTAATTAATCTAGGCTAACCAATCTGGTTATGTTTTAAGGGGTCTAAAACCGTTCAA